>NC_057807.1:81592644-81600273 GCF_018294505.1 Triticum aestivum | reverse complement strand
CATTTCTTTTAAAGCCCTTTATGTGGTGTCACTAAGACGCCCGACTGTGGCATTTCTTTTCAAGCTCTTTATGTGGTGTCGCTAAGACGCCCGACTGTGGCATTTCTTTTCAAGCCCTTTATGTGGTGTCGCTAAGACGCCTGACTGTGGCATTTCTTTTAAAGCCCTTTATGCGGTGTCGCTAAGACGCCCGACTGTGGCATGTTTGTTATTTATTTCATAATTCTAAATATTACTATGTTATTGCATATTCGTAAATAACATGCTTGCACGCACCAGAGTTTTATTTATCTTCTGTGACTGACGTCATGAGCATAAATTATTTTTTAGCACATCACTGTTATATTATATCTCTTTTCATAATGTTTGCGAGTACATTCAAAGTACTCACTGTCTTGTCCCTGGCTATTGTCTTGGCCAGATTTTTCTTGCGCGGAGAGGAGCGACCGTGGCAACAGCCCCGGAACCTAAGCAAAGGTGATAGCAGCCTCGCGAAGATAGGAGTTATTCTGGTCAGCTGTTCCTGTGGAAATTGGAGTCCCATTGACACTGATGATCCACAAACCGCTTCTGCCATCAACCATTAGAAACCATTTGTTGTACTCGTAGGCCAGAATGGTCTTATACTACATATTTTGTATCTTGCTTGGAAATTCTATATCAAGTTGGTGCCTCATCAGCTAACAGTTATCCTGGGGCTGGTGAGCACAAGGGCCATTTTCTGGAAATTAATACCCGGAGAATCGGTCCCCACAAACTTGGTATCAGAGCCAGGCTGACCATTGGCTAATCCTATCTTAGCCAGGTCGAAAAACTTAGGCAAACCAACCCACTAGATCCTAACAGAAACCCCAGCCAAGCTTCCCGTGCAAGATAGCCACACTGTGATCCCGACACTTTTGGCAGTCGGTGCCCAACCTATCAGCCTAGCCTGTCGATCACACACCAGTGACCAATAGCTAAAATGTCTCATTCGCAAGCGTGCGAAGGAAGACTCCGTCCCCTTCTCTATAAAAAGGGCACGCTAGCCTCAACCAGCACAGCACAGCCTCTTCCCCAACCTAGCCACAATGCATGGCCCCATAGTGCACAATGAGACCACAGCAACCAATCTTGGAGGTTTCGTGACCATACTCGCAAACCTCACCCATCGTGCCTATGCCTTAGAAGAGCCCCCAGAATATGTTTTGTACCAAGGCCCCATGAGCGGTGAGGACCGCCAATTTTGGGCCACTGTGCACATCTACGGTAGGAGTCTGTCGCCAGAACGCCCCTACAGGTTCACCTGAAGAACAACTTCCTTCGAGCCATAAGCCATCCAGCTAGCTGCTCGAGAAGCTATAGTTCAACTCCGGCAGTTGTCGCCCAGAGTTAACTGTCGCTCGTTCTACTACTACCCCAGGCGTGAAGGGTATGGTAGACCACCCCAAGTTGCCAACGGAGATCACGAGACGGATCCCGCATTGTTGCACCTAGTGCGCTATGTAAGTGCACTAGAGACACTGTTCGACCAGATCACCATTGATCAGATCGCAGCTCGAGGAGAGCTGGTTCATAGAGCCCCGGCAAGCAGGGAAGCCGAGCCCGACACCGACAACCCAGTCGTGCTGTTCAGACACCCGATCGAGACCCTGAGGTCAGCTCCAGCCAGCGGCCAAGGTGTCTTGATGACCCCAGAAGTGCTTCATCACCTTTTGGGAGCACACTCCAACGGAATTGTGGCCAACAATCCCCGCGATGGTCATCATCGCTACCCCGACCCTGCAGTTCCTCCACCATCTCCGACTAATCCCGACACTGAGACACGTGGAGAAGCCTCGACATCCACCAGGCATGCCCGTTTAGACATAAACGAGGTAGACTAAGCCGTACGAGTAGTACCGAGTCTCAGTGTATCCTCGCTTTATAATCGTGCGACCTTGTAAATAAACGCAGCCTGTCGTTGTGCCTCTGTTTTAATAGTAGCCTTGTGTGTTTTGTCAGCGCATGGTTGCACATTTTCCGGGCACAGCTACCAAAACCAACCCCAACGACACCCACAGTAACACGTCTCTTTATGGGATATGTGTATCTCTGACACTGACCCCGACCTTTGGAGGTGACATGGCATTTTTGTTACCTTTCATCACGGTAAATAAACCAGCCAGATGCTATATAAGAAGGCCACCTTGTGACCTTACCCAGCAACCCTCACCCCATGCACCACTCTCACAACCATTTCTTGCCATGCCGTGCCCTAGTATTTATCGGAGAACCCCAGATGCAACCCCAGGTAGCTTTGTCCAGATATTGTGGGACTTTACCTGCAGTACCATGGGTTCTACCCAGCCACCCCAGTACGAGCTGTTCAAATCGAGAATCACCCATTCCACCTCGGAATATTGGGCAGCAGTACACATTCCTCCCATAGACCCCAACCAAGATCCAACGGAAGTTTCCTTCGTGGGGAAATCTATGCCGACCCCACGCTTGGCCATAGAAGCTGCTGCGAACGAAGCGATTGCTCGTCTTCAATCCGCAGTACCCTATGCCCGCGAACAAGGATATTATTACTTTCCGAGCCATGCAACGCCCGGAGGAGTAACATCTTTTCCCGGTGGATGGATTGAGAGAGACCCAGTGCTAGCAAACCTTATCCAGTACATCATCGCTCAAGAGCATTTGAACCAGTGAGTGATGGATTATCTCCAGAGTCTCACTGATCTGAATCCTCAGATTGCCATCGGCAAACCACTGAGACCCGACCCGGAGAGACTCATACATCGACTGGTCAATCCACTTCCTCCGATAGAAGAGGAGTGTATTCCATGGCCAGAGACTTTTTCTCGAGACCCTTTCCAGTTACCATTCTCATTTTAGACGTCACTGCTGTGTTTGTTATTTCAGCATTTATTATTACGTTGTAACTTATGCATGGTACCTCGGATTTGTGCGACGAGTCGAATATTTAGTTTCTACCTATATGAGTAGTTTTTCTTCACGATTAATCTGTGTAACCGCGAAGATCCTGGAATGAGATTTCTTTTCCCCCTGAGTTGCTGCATCATTTATCCTCTCACTGCATGGATTATTTTTATTCACGCAACACCACAGCAGCAGACCCATAACCACTCGGACTCTTACACCGCTTGCAATTACACGCAACCATGTTGCATCTCACCGACCATCTCCCTAAGCACTCCACATGCCTCCAAGGGAGAGATTAGTAGATAATCATCCGGATACTAATCACCTCCGGCACACCGACAACAGTTAACAACCGGGATTACGCCTAATCCCCGTGATCACCGTCACCGCGGAGAGCCAGCATCCGAGCGGCAGCATCACGACGATCATCAAAGATCATCGCGCACAGGAGCACAGTGAGCCCCAGCACTGCCGCCAGCCCTCCACACACCAGGATTACGTACCAGTCCGGCACCATCTCCGCCATTGGAGCCTCGTCTCGAGCTCCGGTAAGTAGTAATGGAGGAGAAGGAGGAGGAGTAACCAGG
Organism: Triticum aestivum; assembly: GCF_018294505.1. Lineage (NCBI taxonomy): Eukaryota > Viridiplantae > Streptophyta > Magnoliopsida > Poales > Poaceae > Triticum > Triticum aestivum. The sequence continues at coordinate 81,596,779 of NC_057807.1, read as the reverse complement.
CCAAGTGCGAAGATGAAGAAGGAGCACCGCAATTGTTTTATAGCTTGAGATCGGTGTACGGTGGGCGAAGTCCACCAGCGCCGCTCGTCGCCCGATCGCCGGTGTTCGGAGGCGAATCCGCGAGCAGTGCCGACAGCGCACTGGCCCGCAAGGTGAGTGCACACTGCACCAGCAGCAAGCACACCGCGCACTACCGCAGTACGGCCTAGATGCCCTACGCGCTAAACATCGCCGGTGGAGAAAGCCGGGAAAGCGCCTGGGAGAGAGGAAGAAGAGAGAGCCAGAGGAAGAAGGAGAGACTGACAGTGGGCCCTGGTTCCACCTGTCAGCCAAAGGGAGCACTGTGCTCTCGGGTACGACCAGCATATTGTAGAATTTAGAATTTATTCTAAATTCATGGTGTCCAGCATAGAAATCGCTCGTTTTCCTAAACGTGAAACTTCTCCACACAACGCCAGTATTCCACACTGTAGTTACTCACCACTTATTGCCCTCTCACTGTAGCCACTTTTTACCGCTTTAGTAAAATGATCTTTTGACCAGGTAAAAGTAATTTGTTTTACAACCCTCAGCAAATCTCGAGGACGAGATTTTTCTTAAGGGGGGTAGTAATTGTAACACCCCAAAAATTTAACCAGGTTGTAGTTATTAAATTTTTTCCAAGAGTTTAAAATTTTACCTGCAAGAATATTTCTGTTGATTTCAGAACCTTTCTTTTAATATTAAGGAGTTTTTCCCAAGTGGAGCTTTCCAAAATATATTGGACTTCTATGCTCTCTATATAACATTTTCTTGATCAGTGGATTTATTTATTAAATTATTCCACCCTGAGCTATAATCATTAAAATGAATTTCTTTAAGTTTAGGAGCTCTATTTGAACTACAACCATTTGATAACTTTAACTAAAAATCCAACCAAAATTTGGAGATGTCATGTGATGTCTCTAAATCACTTTTGTGCAATAATATATTTATTTCATTGCATATTTTGAGTGTTACACCTGTTTTTCAAATCTGGTCTAGTGGACATTTTTGCACTATAGCCTAATTAAATATTTCCCTAGAGCCTCCACCAAAATTATGGGATGTCAGTGGTAGCATGCCATCCAACTTTATGCAAAAACATAGTGTTGTTCTTTGGAAAAATTGAGTGAATCAACCTCTTTTTCATTCTGGACCAGACTTGTGTTTTCTACTGCAACCCCATTCTTTCTTGCTCAAGTGACCTTGTGCTTTCTCATGCTTGTAGTCAACCCTGCAAAACCCCTAAGTCCAGGAGCATGCACTCTTGGGAATACTTTTGGTCCATATAATGATGCCATTTGCTCCCTGTCCAAAATTGTAGTTTTGCAAAACTTGCACTAGCAAATTTCTCCTTTTGGCAAACTAACCTCACCACCCCCTCTTTCTTCTAAAGAGACCCCACTCTGGGAGATTTGGCCACCCCAAGAACTGCCTGGGTGCCCTTGGCATTTTGTCAAAGACCCTGAATGCATAGCCAGATTTGGCATGACTTCAAGTTTACATTATGAACTTGAGTTCCTGACCTATCTAGCATGTCCCATCGATTTGCCCTAGCCTACAACCCCACCCTGCTAACCCTCTTGTGGTTTGGAACCCCCTTGCATGCCATAGCATTTCATAGAGCACGTCTCGGGCATGCTCTGGGCGCGCCCAGAGCGTGCGTTTGGCACGCACGTGCGCCCGAGCCGCCGTGTCCCGCCCCGCACTTACTCCGGCCCGTGACCGACCGCAGCCAGCACGCCGTGTCCCCTGCTGCACCCCACGAACGCCGCAGCTCTCGCCGCGTCTCCAGCAGGCCAGCAGCCAGCCGCCACCGCCGCCCGACAGCTCCTGCGCTAGCCAGCGCCGCCCAAGCCATCTCCGCTCGCTATCTCGCCCTTGGAGCAGTAGCCGCTCGTCCGCTAGCTCCTGCCGCCATCCCCAGCCACGCCACGATGCCCTGCAGCTAGAGAAGACGGTCGTCGGTGCCCTTATCCGCGGCCACCGCCGAACCGCCTCGACTTGCCTATTTAAGGGAGCCCCGAGCCCGTTCCCGCACACAGGCAACCTCAAGCCACCTCATTGGCGCTCCCCTAGCTCGCAATTGACCCAGGGAGGTTCTCTTCCCCGTCTCCGGCAACTCCTGCCGCCGCCACTGCCCCAGCCACTCCGGCACCATCAGGGCCTCCCCCTCTCCACTCTCTCCACCAGGAGCCTTCTCTTCCTCCCGTGAACCTTTCCCCCTACTCGATTTTGATCGGGAACCACTGCAGCCCCAAAAGCACTTTGCTCCCGAGGCCTCCTCCGCCGCGAAGCTCACCATCGGCGACTCCCTCCTCCCCCGCCGACCCAACGACCACCGGGAGAATCGCCCTAGTCTTGCAGATCCATCTCGACTCTCTGGAGCCCACAAGAAGCAGCCGTTCGCCGGTGTCGATCACCGTCGCCTCGCCTCCGTTCGGGCGAAGGAAGAAGAAGGAGGGATGGACTGGTCAAACCTGACCAGTCGCCCCCCTGGACCCACTATCAGTGACCCCGCCCCAATCCACGTGGGTTAAGTGGAAGCGCATTTCCATATTACACCTTCGACGTGTACGTGCATATTCGAAACATTTTCTTTTCTGTTTTTATTTAAATAACAGATTTTGACCAAACTTTGACCGGCTGTATCTTATTAAATACAACTCCAAATAAATTAATTCTTTTTCCTACCTCTCTCAAATATTGTCTAGTTTATTTTAAGATTTATTTCAAAAAATTTCTAAACAACTTTTTGTGTTGTTTTGTTTTTTGTGTGTTAATTCATATATATTCTTTCAAATAGGATTTTTGAAGATTTCAATATGTTTTGGAATGCACCCTGCTTTCTCATGACCTGAAGGCAAGCATTCTGAACCCTGGTGTAATTTTTATGAGTGTTGTTTGACTCGGTGACAACACTACCCCGACACAAGCATACGTCATTTTATGTGAGGATGTGATCCTACTCATGAGTGCATAATCATTTTTATGCTGATGAAGTTGACATGATTTGTGATGGAAATCACCGTCATATGCCTTTCATGCATACCGGAAGGGAAGCCGGGAAGGCCTCTGTCTTGGGTAGACACGGTCTTGTCCCTAGTCCTCTGTCGAGACGGTCGTGTCCGGTATGGCATGAGGGGGTATGTCGCGTGATGTTTCTATCTGTTGGTTGAAGTATATGTATGGTTATGCTAATCTTGCAGGAAATATTTGAACCTCCTGAGACGACCGTAGATCGAGTCTTGTGCCAGTAACCCCCATACTTGCTTCGTACTACCACTCGTCTCTACAACAAGTAGGGTACGGTTCAGTAAGTTGTCAACCCCTTTCCTAGCACACACCGTACAGAAAGGCCATGGTGGAAGATACTGGAGGCATCCGATAGTCATGCCACCGGGTCCGGGAGCATGGGTGTTTCGGTTGTAGCCGAAGGGGGTAGCTCCCCAGTTTGCGCGCGGTATAAATTTTGTGATCCCATGTTACGTCGAGGTTGTAGCCTCCCCACTTAGAGTTTGCTTGACAGGTGTCGTGGGTGATTCCAGACACATGTGAGTTAAGCTATTGTGTGCAAGTTAGGTGTGTTTTCAACTAAAAGACCGTAGATGGAATTAGTCTTGAGGACTAAAGGAATCCGTTACTTGTGGGTAAAGAGTGCACCCTCTGCAGAGATTAAACCTATTCGAATAGCTGTGTCCATGGTTAAGGACTACAGTCTGGGATGGGTCAAGTGTTGGTCTTAGTGTCGGTCTTTGGAGGTGAAACTGTTAAACCAGAACTGGAAACACAACTTGTGACTTGTGATATTTATGATTATTATTTTTGTTGTGGACTAACCCGTGATATTATTGGTATTATTGAATATCCCTGGGATGGTTCTACCTCCTGGATATTCGTTGTGTTTTCTTTTCAAGCCCTTTATGTGGTGTCGCTAAGACGCCCGACTGTGGCATTTCTTTTCAAGCCCTTTATGTGGTGTCGCTAAGATGCCCGACTGTGGCATTTCTTTTCAAGCCCTTTTTGTGGTGTCGCTAAGACGCCCGACTGTGGCATTTCTTTTAAAGCCCTTTATGTGGTGTCGCTAAGACACCCGACTGTGGCATTTCTTTTA
>NC_057807.1:81592309-81592550 GCF_018294505.1 Triticum aestivum | reverse complement strand
TAATTATGATTATTATTTTTGTTGTGGACTAACCCGTGATATTATTGGTATTATCGAATATCCCTGGGATGGTTCTACCTCCTGGATATTCACAATGTTTTCTTTTAAAAGCCCTTTATGTGGTGTCGCTAAGACACCCGACTGTGGCATTTCTTTTAAAGCCCTTTATGTGGTGTCGCTAAGACGCCCGACTGTGGCATTTCTTTTAAAGCCCTTTATGTGGTGTCGCTAAGACGCCCGA
>NC_057807.1:81501424-81592208 GCF_018294505.1 Triticum aestivum | reverse complement strand
AAGACGCCCGACTGTGGCATTTCTTTTCAAGCCCTTTATGTGGTGTCGCTAAGACGCCCGACTGTGGCATTTCTTTTCAAGCCCTTTATGTGGTGTCGCTAAGACGCCCGACTATGGCATTTCTTTTAAAGCCCTTTATGCGGTGTCGCTAAGACGCCCAACTGTGGCATGTTTGTTATTTATTTCATAATTCTAAATATTACTATGTTATTGCATATCCATAAATAACATGCTTGCACGCACCAGAGTTTTATTTATCTTATGTGACTGACGTCATGAGCATAAATTATTTTTCAGCACATCACTTTTATATTATACCTGTGTTCATAATGTTTGCGAGTACATTCAAAGTACTCACTGGCTTGTCCCTGGCTATTGTCTTGGCCAGATTTTTCTTGCGCGGAGAGGAGCGACCGTGACGACAGCCCCGGAACCTAAGCAAAGGTGATAGCAGCCTCGTGAAGATAGGAGTTATTCTGGTCAGTTGTTCCTGTGGAAATTGGAGTCCCATTGACACTGATGATCCACAAACCGCTTCTGCCATCAACCACTAGAAACCATTTGTTGTACTCACAGGCCAGAATGGTCTTGTACTACATTTTTTGTATCTTGCTTGGAAATTCTGTATCAAGTTGGTGCCTCATCAGCTAATAGTTATCCTGGGGCTGGTGAGCACAAGGGCCATTTTCTGGAAATTAATACCCGGAGAATCGGTCCCCACACCTCCTCCGTCCGCCACCTCACCCTGCCCACCCGGAGCCTCTTCCCCAACAACATCGTCCACCGCAGCAGCTCGACATCCCACATCCCCCTCCCCGGATGAGGATCCGCCGTTCATCTTGTCGTCCCGCCGGTTCAGCCGTCCCGTCCTCCACCTCCAAGGAGCTGCTCCGACGATCGCCTTGTCTATCACGGCTGCTCCATCCGCACAGCGCCGCCTTAACCTGCTCTACCGGAACTGCATCATCCTCACTGACTCCTCAGACGAGGCTGAGGCCTACTCGGTGCCACCAAAGAGGTAGTACACTCGTCGCATCACACCTTCTCCTTAGCTCGACACCCCGGTGCCGACGCTTGAGGGAGTCCTGGATTAAGGGGTCCTTGGACAGCCGGACTATATACTTTGGCCATACTGTTGGACTATGAAGATAAAAGATTGAAGACTTCATCCCGTGTCCGGATGGGACTCTCCTTTGCATGGAAGGCAAGCTTGGATATTCGGATATGTAGATTTCCTTCTCTGTAACCGACTCTGTGTAACCCTAGCACCCTCTGGTGTCTATATAAACCGGAGGGTTTAGTCCGTAGGAGGAGAACAATCATAATCATAGGCTAGCTTCTAGGGTTTAGCCTCTACGATCTCGTGGTAGATCAACTCTTGTAACATTCATATCATCAAGATCAATCAAGCAGGAAGTAGGGTATTACCTCCATCGAGAGGGCCCGAACCTGGGTAAAACATCGTGTCCCCTGCCTCCTGTTAACATTAGCCTTAGACGCACAGTTCGGGACCACCTATCCGAGATCCGCCAGTTTTGACACCGACATTTGTGCTTTCATTGAGAGTTCCACTGTGTCGTCGGTGTAAGGCTTGATGGCCCCTTCGATCATCTTCAATTATACGGTCCAGGGGGAGGTTTTCCTTCCCGGATAGATCTTCATATTCGGCGGCTTCGTACTGCGGGCCAACTTGCTTGGTCATCTGGAGTAGATCGATAGTTATGCCCCTGGCCATTAGGTCAGGTTTGGAAGCTTAAACTACACTGCCGACATCCGTGGAGACTTGATCTTCGATGGATTCGAGCTCGGGACAGGTGCGCCGAACAGTCACGACGGACATGACTTTGATCTGCCGCCGGATAGTATTCAGGAAATCGCACCCGCGTTGGTGCTGGGAATCAACCCGGAGCAGATCGCGCCTTCCGAGGACGGGTGGATGGACCCTGCCACGGAGGCCGCACACTCATCGGCGCTGGAGCCGAATGCTGATCCCACCTCCTGTGAGAGTGGTGTCGTCAGACCCCCGGACTCTTCCCCGATTGTTGGATCTGAACCGCGTGTGTTTGTGCCTATCAAATCAGATTGGGCACCCATCATGGAGTTTACCGCCGCGGATATTTTTCACCACTCACCCTTGGGAGATGTGCTGAACTCATTAAGGTCTCTGTCCTTGTTAGGAGACTCTTGGCCGAACTATGTCCGGCTCGAGCGGGAAGCGGAAGATGAAGAAATTCGTTACCCACCCACCACCCACTTCATAGCCACTGTCGATGACTTAACTGACACGCTCGATTTCGATTCCGAAGACGTCAACGATATTTACAACGACGCACGAGAAGAACAGGAACCACCGCCCATTGGGTGTTGGATAGCCACCTCATCATACGATATTTACATGGTAGACACACCAAAAGATGGCGATGGTGACGATACAACGAAGGATAATCCCCTCGATAAGCCACCAAAGCGGCGCCGTAGACTCCGCTCTAAATCCCGCCACAGTAAAAACAGCGACAATAGCGCAAGAAATAATAATACCCCGGTTGATTCCAAAGGAAACAACGACCCCATGGACCCGGCGATAGAGCAGGATGAGCCAGGGGACGGTGAAAACAGTCCGGAGCGGACGTCGGATAACGCCGATCCCGAGGGTAAAATTCAACAACCTGTCCCCGGAGAGGAGGACAGCCCGGACGATGATGCACTTATCATCCCAGAAAAACTCTTGGAACAATAGAATCTCCACAGAAGACTTATTGCCACCGCGAGGAGCCTAAATAAGCATAAGCGAAAGCTTAAGGACGCGCAGGATACACTCAACCGAAGGTGGAACAAAGTGCTCGACACAGAAGAAAATTACGGCGACGATCGTCACGCAAAGAGGTATCCAAAGCGCAAGCTGCTGCCCGAGTTCGACGACAAGGCCGTAGAGCTCACTCAGCCGAAAACTACCAATCAGCCAGACTGACCGCCCCGTGGCCATGACAAGACGGCTAATGATGCCTCCCACAAGTCAGCACACAATTTACGTGAGCTCCTGGACAGAAAGTCCGGTATGGCCAGATCCATCTACGGATCTAGGAAGCGCGCTCCAGCGCAGGATCAGAACTACCGAAATGATCACATCGATTGAATACCAGCTCGGAATCAGAACCAAACACAACAACCATCAACAGCATGCCATGACACAACCAAATACAGGGGTGCTGCACACCCCCTGTGCTTCACCGATGAGGTGCTGGATCATGAATTTCCGGAAGGATTCAAACCCGTGAATATAGAGGCATATGATGGAACTACATACCCTGGGGTCTAGATCGAGGACTTTATCCTTCATATCCATATGGCTTGTGGAGACGACCTCCACGCCATCAAATATCTACCCCTCAAATTAAAGGGACCAGCTCGGCACTGGTTGAAAAGCCTTCCCGAAAACTCAATTAGAATTTTAGAAGAGCTCGAGGATGCTTTCAGGGCCAATTTTCAAGGGACCTATGTCCGGCCTCCGGACGCTGACGACCTAAGTCATATAATTCAACAGCCCGAAGAGTCAGCCCGAAAGCTCTAGAACAGGTTTCTTACTAAGAAAAACCAAATAGTCGATTGCCTGCATGACGAGGCTTTAGCAGCCTTCAAACACAATATCTGGGACGAATGGCTTGCCGGACACCTCGGCCAAGAAAAGCCAAGGACGATTGCAGCCTTAACAAGCCTTATAACCCGCTTTTGCGCGGGCGAGGACAGCTGGCTGGCCCGTAGCGGCACCAGCGACCCAGGCACATCCGAAGTCAGGGACGGCAACGGGAAGCCGCGACACAACAAAAACAAGCGTCGAAACAATAATGACAGCCCAGAGAATACGACAGTCAATGCCAGATTCAGGGGCTCTCGACCCGGTCAATGGAAGAAGCCATTTATAGGCAGCAGAGACGAACCGTCCAGCCTAAACAATATTCTAGACAAATTATGTTAGATTCACGGCACCCCTGAAAAGCCTGCAAACCACAGCCACAGAGAGTGTTGGGTTTTCAAACAGGCTGGCAAGTTGAACGTCGAACAAAAGGGGAGGGAGACGCCAAGTGAGGACGAGGAGGAGCCTCGTCAGCCGAACAGTGGAGGACAGAAAAATTCCCACCAGAAGTCAAAATAGTGAATATGATTTAAGCAACTCACATTCCAAAGAGAACGCGCAAACGCGCACTCACAGACGTATACGCTGTTGAGCCCGTTGCCCCCAAATTTAATCCCTGGTCGGCCTGCCCAATCACCTTCGATCGCAGGGACCACCCGACTAGTGTCCAGCACGGAGGATCGGCTGCCTTGGTGCTCGACCCAATAATTGACGGATACCATCTCACACGAGTCCTCATGGACGGCGGCAGTAGTCTAAACCTAATATATCAGGACACTGTCTGCAAAATGGGGATAGACCCTTCAAGGATCAGCCTAAGTAACACTACCTTTAAAGGAGTAATACCAGGTGTTGAGGCCCACTGTACGGGCTCTCTAGTACTAGAAGTTGAATTCGGTTCCCCCGACAACTTCAGAAGCGAGGAATTAACCTTCGACATCGCTCCATTCCGGAGTGGCTATCACACACTACTCAGACGAATGGCCTTCACTCGTTTTAATGCAGTACCGCATTACGCCTACCTCAAACTTAAGGTGCCCGGTCCATGCGGCGTCATCACAGTTAGCGGAAACACAGAGCGTTCCTTACGCGAGGAAGAATATGTGGCGGCTCTAGCAGCCGAACACTGAGCGGTCCCTCCAACGAGGACTAATGGCCGGTCGTCAAGACCACGGACACGGTTAGACGAGTCCGGCGCTTCACCTAATGTAACAGCCCGGTTGGGATTTCCCCATAAAAGACATTAGGGGATGCTCGCAAAAAGAGCCCATAGTTTGGCTCGACCTTATCAATACAATAGCATATTGCATTTTCATTAATGAACACCTCGCACGAAGTCTTTCACCTGGGTTTTTTCTTTTACAGGCGACCATCGTGCTACACCCTTCCAGGATATGGCACAACGAAGATAAAGGAGCAGACGTGCAGTAGGGCCCCGCACAAAGGTTTCTCTTTAGATTAAGCCCCTGCATAAACCTTTTTAACATCTCTTGTTGCTTCTTCCCCCTCAGAAACTTCATATAACCAGGGGGATACTGGCGTCTTCAGCATTTTTGTCACACCAGAACACTGCTCATACCTGGAAACTCAAGGCTCATTGTTAAGGGTGTTATTCAGCCCAGTACACATTATAAAGTCCGAATACCTTAGGGAGTGTTCGGCGTCGCGAGTTTGGCCTTATATGCATCAGCTCCGAATCATGTCTTTGGTCAAATGTTGGGTTTGCCCGGCTCCTGTGTTTTGCTACCTTACGTTCCGTTCTATTGGCTAAGGTGGCACCGGGAGAACTACTGCGATTGTGCCCCGGTTCACCTGGACGAGCACCTCAGTAGACAAAGCCAAAAACTGACTGTCATGATATAGCATGAGACTGGTCAACCACTCGATGACCCTGCCGAATCCTCGCGATTCCTGCGCATTAACGAAGGACCGGTTTCCCGGTCACGTACATATGCACACCATATCCGGCTGAACGCAAAAGTACCAGGGGCTATATAGTAGCCCCACCGTCAAACTCCTATGGCTAAGTGAAAGTGTTAAAGCTGTATAGTCTGATTGCCTGGTTGGCCGCACTATCACCTCCTTAATGGACCAAGACGTTGGATCAAGTGTGACTACGCGCTTTCCCGAATACCCCCGCATTATATGCGTGGGGGATGAAGCCGACGACTGCAAACTTTCAGGATACATATATACATAAACGGCCGCACAGGAGGCACCATAATACTTTCAGGCAAAAGAATAAAAACAACCTTTATAATCGAAATAGCATTGTCTTTACAACCGCGATACATGTCATTCGAACACGGCACTCTTCGAGCACTGAGCCTCTATTAAACAAGCAACCTCTAAGACTTCTTTGAAATAGTGCTCGGTCGTGTCCTGGCCATCCGCTGCACTCCGGGTCGCAATAGCGGTGGCTTCCATCCTAGCCCAGTATGTTTTAACACGGGCAAGAGCCATTCTCGCACCCTCTATGCACGTCGACCTCTTCACAATGTCGATATGCGACACAGCACCAAGGAATTGTTGCACTAATCCAAAATAACTATCCGGCCTTGGCCCTTGTGGCCAAAGATGATCCACGACATAGCTCATAGCAAGCCCGGATAACCTGTGGAGTTCGGCCCACGCTGCCATCTTTTCATTCAATGGCAGCGGACGCGTCGGGGCACTGAACGGCGACCAGAACAACCTCTCAGCCTTATGGTCCTTCCGATCTTGGTAAAACTCGGATGCATCAGCAGCACTCTTTGCCAGGTCCGCATATGCGTCCGCCACACTCCACAACTAATCCAGAGGGGCATACTTCAGATCTCCGAACTTCATCCGGAACAGATAGGGCTTCCCAGCCATGATATCTCCGGCTTCACGAAGATCCTCCTTCATCCCCCTCATTTCAGAGCGGGTTTCCTTGGCTGCCTCTAGGGCCTTCTTCAGGTCAGCCACTTTTGCTTGATTTTCCTTTTCAAGGAGCTCGCGGCGGTTGGTGGCATCTGCCAGCTCGGTAGCCATCTGAGCCATCTTTTCTTTGCTCTGGTGACGAGCAGCCTATTCGGCTTTTAACTCCTCGACTGCCTTCAGAGCGGCTGCATCACTTATCCGGGCTTGCTCCTTGGCTCGGGCAAGCTCCACCCGAAGGGTCTCCACGGCAATAGCTCCATCTGTAGTCACAACATATTACAGATACTAGCATCATCCTCCTCTTAAAGATTTGCTGACAAGCCGAATATACATAACCCTGGCCTCGTCAAGCCGGTTGTTAACAAGCATGATGTCGGCATCGGCCACGTCTAGCTGCCGCTTTAGTTTGGCAAAATCGGCAGAATTGTCGGCCGCCGGACCCTCAGCCACCTGCACATAAAGCAGCGAGATTATTAACAGATATTATGATCCTCTGTCCGCCACATTGATGGAAACCAGAGTCTCAGGGGCTACTAACTATATAGAGCACACTTAGCATGTGCGTAACCATCAAAAATACATTTTTTGCGTACCTCAAAGCCTCTTAGCAGACTCGTAAAAGCTTCATTCAAACCGCTTTTCGCGGATGAAATCCTCTCAACTACCATGCCCATTAAGGCACGATGCATCTCGGAGATGGCCGCTCGCTCCAGAAGGCCCATCAGGGTGTCCGTCTATGTGTCGGACAATCCCGGACTCCTCCTAAAGCTCTCCTTGGAAGCCGGATACTCCAGATTCCGGGCGGCCGAAGTGTCAACTTCTGGCCTTGGCGGATCAGGAGAAATCCTCCGTGACGACACTTTGGGTCATCTGCCCCGTGTGACGGGGAGGCAGGGGGAGGCGACTCGCTCTCCATCATCTCTGGGAGAAGATCCCCCAAGGACGAACCCTGTGGAGAAGGGCTATGAGCCGGACTACAACAAATATGTTTCGGTCATGATCCTCAAGAAAATAAACAGGGTATGTCTACCAAAGTACTCTCTCACTTACGGCTCGGTGGAGGGCCGGTCCCCTTGTGAGGTCTTCTTCCCTTGTTTAGAAGCCTTCGTTTCCAAATATTCGGAGGCGGCCTTTTTCTTACCTTGGGCAGAGGGGATTTTAGATTCCCCTCCCCGATTATCCTCCTTCACAAAGGAATATACTCCTCCAATCTAGATGTGTAAAAAATGAGGCCCATCTATGGATTCTCTATTCCTCCCCTGGTCTTCGCCTGATGGCACCTGATACGGCGCACGGTCAAGCATCCTGGTCAACAAAGGATTCGGCGAGCCTTCGGGAAGAGGGGCTGGACACCTAATCCTCTCTGCCTTCTTCAGCCAGTCCTGGTAGAGAGCGTTTTTTTAAGAATTATGTTATAATAAATATAAAGGATGGTGTGTTCGGCAACAGAAGTATTTACCGGGGTATCTGGACGGTTGCAATTGAGACACTCGTCCTCGGTGGTGCCCGGACACTTTATTTGTGATCCGAAGAACAACTCGTACATCCCTTTGAGCGTCAGGCCAAAGAATTGTTGAACGGTTCACGGTCCTTCCTGGTTGAACTCCCACATATGGAGAGGACGACATTGGCAGGGAAGGACTTGACGGACCAGCATCACTTGCATTATCTTGGCAAGACAGATATCCCTCTTGAGAAGGTCTCGGATGCGGCTCTGCAATGTCGACACGTCATTTGCCGGCCCCCAGTCCAGCCCTTTGTTGACCCATGACACCAGTTGTGGTGGAGGGCCCGAGTGGAACGCTAGAGTAGCCACCCACTTTGTACCTCGGGGAGTGGTGATGTAAAACCACTCCCGCTGCCATAAATCAAAACTCCACAAAAGAACCCTTTGGCCATGGGGCGTCGGTGCCTTTGCTTATTATAGCGCCTCCACACTCCGCGTGACGCCCGTCGATCACCCTAGGCCTCACATTGAAGGTCTTGAGCCATAGGCCGAAGTGGGGGGTGATGCGGAGGAAGGCTTCACACACGATGATAAACGATGAGATGTGAAGAACGGAATCAGGAGCTAGATCGTGGAAATCTAGTCCGTAATAGAACATGAGCCCTCTTACGAAGGGATCAACGCTAAAACCTAGCCCTCGGAGAAAGTGGGGGATAAAGACAACGCTCTCATTGGGCTCGGGAGTGGGGATGACCTGCCCTGGAGCAGGTAGCCTATGCGGAATCTCGGCGGTGAGATACCTGGCCTCCCTAAGCTTCCAGATATCCTCCTCTGTGACGGAGGTGGCCATCCACCAGCCTTGATTGGACCCGTACATGGTCGAAGGACCGAAGCTTTGGCTTGATCCTTGGGTGTTGGAACTCGAGGTGCGGGAGGGGAAGGGTTGAGCGTGGAAAGAAAAGGACAGGCCTTGGCCCCCTTTATAAAGAGGACGAATATGAAGCGTCCCCCGCGTGACCGTTTGGGACTTGCCTAAAATCGAAGAGTCATATTAAACAAACACGGTTGGGTTACCCATGCAATCTTGTGATAAGGGGGGGACACGATCTCTGCTTCGACAAGACATGCCAGTAAAACCGCCTCGCAGCGCGTGTAGTGGCTAGTTATGAAAACGGTTCGAATAAAGGCCGAACCGTGGCGACGTGTCATGCTATAAAAAGCTGTCAGCAGATTAGAGTTTTGTGGAATATTATACCCTCTATGGTGGTATGTGAAATTTTTTTTGCAGAGCCGGACACGACCCTTGTGTCCTAAATCTTCTATGGAGTATTCGGAGAAGGAACCCGCCTTGCAATGCCGAAGACAATATGCGCGCCGGACTCATCGTCATTGAAGCCTGGTTCAGGGGCTACTGAGGGAGTCCTGGATTAAGGGGTCCTCGGACAGCCGGACTATATACTTTGGTTGGACTATTGGACTATGAAGATACAAGGTTGAAGACTTCGTCCCGTGTCCAGATGGGACTCTCCTTTGCGTGGAAGGCAAGCTTGGATATTCGGATATGTAGATTTCCTTCTCTGTAACCGACTCTGTGTAACCCTAGCCCCCTCTGGTGTCTATATAAACCGTAGGGTTTAGTCTGTAGGAGGAGAACAATCATAATCATAGGCTAGCTTCTAGGGTTTAGCCTCTACGATCTCGTGGTAGATCAACTCTTGTAATACTCATATCATAATCATAAGCAGGAAGTAGGGTATTACCTCCATCAAGAGGGCCCGAACCTGGGTAAAACATCGTGTCCCCTGCCTCTTGTTACCATTAGCCTTAGACGCATAGTTCGGGACCCCCTACCCGAGATCCGCCGGTTTTGACACCGACAACGGTGCTCCATCCCACACCCTGATGGTGCGGCTACCTCGAAGCCGGCCCTGCGGGCGACATCTCCATGGCGGCTCTCCCCCAGTGCGAGGCTGATGACCCACAAGTATAGTGGATCAATTATAGCTCTTTTTGATAAGTAAGACTATCGAACCCAACGAGGCACAGAAGGAAATGACAAGTAATTTTCAGTAAGGTAATATCTGCAAGTGCTGAAATTGTAAGTATTGAGTAGTTTGATAGCAAGATAATTTGTAATGAGCAAGTAACGATAATAGTAAAAAACTGCAGCAAGGTAGCCCAATCCTGTTGAGGCAAACGACGGGCCAAAACGGTCACTTATGATAAGCAAAGCGTTCTTAAGGGTACATGGGAATTTCATCTATTCACTTTCATCATGTTGGTTTAATTCGTGTTCGACACTTTGATAATTTGATATGTGGGTGGACCGGTGCTTAGGTGCAATTCTTACTTGAACAAACCTCCTACTTATGATTAACCCTCCCGCAAGCATCGACAACTACGATAAAAGTAATAAGAATAAATTCTAACCATAGCATTAAACTTTTGGATCGAATCGGTCCCTTACGGAATAGCGCATAAACTGGGGTTTAAGATTCTGTCACTCTCGCAACCCATCATCTAATTGCTACTCCACAATGCATTCCCTTAAGCCCAAATATGGTGAAGTGTCATGTAGTCGACGTTCACATGACACCACTAAGGGAATCACAACATACATACTATCAAACTATCGAACCCATCTCAAATTCACATGATTACTTGCAACATGATTTCTCCCATGACGTCAAGAACAAAAGTAACTACTCACAAATAACAATCACGCTCAAGATCAGAGGGGTTTTAAATAGCATATTGGATCTGAAGATATGATCTTCCACCAAATAAACCATACAGTGATCAACTACAAGATGTAATCAACACTACTAGTCACCCACAAGCACCAATCTATAGTTCCGGTAACAAGATTAAACACAAGAGATGAACTAGGGTTTGAGATGAGATGGTGTTGTTGAAGATGTTGATGGAGATTTCCCTCCCCAAGATGGGAGAGTTGTTGGTGATGCTGATGACGATGATTTCCACCTCCAGGAGGGAAGTTCCCCTGGTGGAATTGCTCCGTCGGAGGGCAAAAGTGCTCCTGCCCAAGTTCCGCCTCGATACGGCGACACTCCGTCCCGAAAATCTCCTCCTTGTTTTTTATAGATCAAAATGGCCTATATACCAGAAGATGGGCACCGGAGGTGGGCCTGGGTGAGCCCAACGTAGCTTTTCTAGGTCCAGCTTTCCAGCTGTCGGAATTCTCCCTCTTTGTGTATACCTTGCATATTATGAGAGAAAAGGCATTAGAGTTACCCCGAAAAGCATTATTATGGATAAAAACATCATAAATAACAGTAAGAAAACATGATGCAAAATGGACATATCAACTCCCCCAAGCTTAGACCTTGCTTGTCCTCAAGCGAAAAACAAAATCGGAAAACATGTCCACATGCTTAGAGAGAGAGGTGTCGATAAAAATAAAATACAGACATAGAAGCATCATGTTGATTATTATAACAGTGGCAAAATTAAACATAAGACCTTCAATAATAGAACTTTTATCATAGACTTCTCATGAATAAGTAAAAATTCATCACACATTTGAAGTATAAAGCAAAAACACTATTAAAAACCAACAAACTATGTTCTCAGACAACTTTTGCAACTACAATTCATCATGTTTTCAGGAAGGGTCACGTATCGGAGCCTTTACGCAAGTCCACATATTCAACCATCATATAGTCTTATATGATTGCTAACACTCACCTCGTACACACGAGCAAAACGTTTCAACCGTACACATAGAAAGATAGGGGCTTATAGTTTCACCTCCCATCATATTCACCTCAAGGGTGATGTCAACAATAATAATTTATGCTATCTATATTCAACTGGACATATGTGCCTCGATCTTTCCTCACCACATGATGCTTGCCAAAGGAGAAAAATAAAAAGGGATAGAAGGAAAACTTTGACTCTTTGCATAAAAGTAAATACATGAAAAGTAAAAAAATAGGCCCTTCGCAGAGGGAACCAGAGGTTGTCATGCGTTTATTTGCTTGTATGCTCAACCCCTTAGTGCAAAAGAACGTCGCGTTACATTGCTCCTTGTGATAGCGAAATTTATTATGTAGTCTATCGCTTTTATTCTTCACCATCAAAAGTTCATGCAATGCTCAATTTTCTCTTACACTAAATGATCTCACATTTTTAGAAGCAATTTTTATTGCCTTTTTGCACCGATGACAACTTACTTGAGGGATCTTGCTCAATCCTTAGGTAGGTCTGGTGGACTCTTAAAAATAAGATTTGGGTTTAAGGGTTTTTGGATGCACAAGTAGTATCTCTACTTAGTGTGGAATTTTTGGCTAGCAAAGATAGGGAGCAAGCACCACATGTTAAAGGATCTATGACAACACTACAAAAAAAAGACACATCCGTGATAGTTTGGGCCGAACAATTTTTTCTGTCATACTTATGACACTTCTATGACGATAATTGTGACAAAACCCGGTATCATCATAGATGTGGTGAGCTCCAACTTCTATGACAAAAAATCATGACAAAAAATGGGCGTTTCGTCCTTGGCGGGCCGGAGACGTAGCTGCATGACATTCTTTGGGCCGCCATGAAAGAACAAACCATGGTAGAAGCGAGGGTGAGGAAAATTTCGGGGAGTTCCCGGTTATAGTGGGTGGTCAGGGGCCGAGCGATGCGTCTTTCTCTCGTACACATACGCACGTGGGTGTGAGGCGTTGGGATCTAACTGAATACGATCGAGGCATCGCCTAACTGAACCCGAGCGATTGCACTGCAGGCTATGCGTTACTGAACCCGAGCGATCGAGCGATTCCTTCGCTACTGCTGCTAACTGAAGCCGATCAGTGCTGCCTCTGGAAGAACAGTGAGCGTTGTTGGGGGGGTGGATGCACAGTTCCCGGTGGGCGTTGGATGAACATGACCCCGTGGTGTTGCCGCTGGACGAACAGGACCCCGATCAATCAAGCCGGTTGGGCATGGATGAACAGGACCCCGTGGAGGGCTGGATGTACAGGACCCCGTGGAGGGAAGGTTGAATAGTAGCCGATGGAGAGCTGGTTGAACAGTAGCCGGTGGAGGGCTGGATGAACAGTAGCCCGTGGAGAGGTGGTTGAACAGGACCCCGTGGAGAGGGATGGTTGACCAGTAGCCGATGGAGGAGCGCGCGGTGGAGGCTGGATGAACATGAGCCCGTGGATGAAGAGTCGCAGGTGGAGGCTGGAGGAGGTCGAAAGTGGATGAACAGTAGCCCATGGAGGCTAGAGGAGGTCAATGGTGGAGATGAACAGTATCCCGTGGTTGCAGTACGCCACACCCCTCCCGATGAACAGGATCCCTGTTTCTACTGTAGCACTCCAACACAAGTCCGTTTCCTCTGTTTTGTGGTACGCCACACCCCTCCTAATTAATATGACCCTGTTTTGACCGTAGGAGGTCCAACAGAAGTCCGCTTCCTCCGTTTTGCGGTACGCCAGACCCCTCCCGATGAGCAGGATCCCATTTCGACCATGGCCGGTCGAACACAAGGCCGTTTCCTCCATTCGGCGGTACGTCTGGCCTCCTTTCCATAAGTTGTTCCATCCAATCCCTCCCAATGAACACGATGATGCATTCCGTTCCGACCCAGCCGGTTGGCACCCCATGAACATGACGACGACGCAGTTTCTTCATTCTGACCCAACCATGTACACGAGCGCTGGCTGTACGTATGCACGAGTATGCGTTCAAGACCCCGCCCGTATGTACGTACGTGGTCGGATTTTCTTTCTTGCACCATGGCCGTTGTACGTCCATGTACATGCTACATGCGCGCCTCTACTACGACACGTGCGCGCCTCTACTACGACACATGTGTGCCTCTACATCAACCAGTATGTACGTACACGTTCGCGACCAGAATGACAACACTACCTACGCTTCGACCAGGTGGGTCCCAACTATTAGGCACTTCCTTTCGTGCAAAGATGTAGCTGGTGGGTCCCAGTAGTCAGAGGGGAGAATCATTTTTTTGCCCGTAATATGGACGCACTTCCTTGCGTGCGAAGATGTAGCTGGTGGGTCCCAGTAGTTAGGGGGAAACGTTTTTTCGCGAAATACGGTGGCCCGTCCGGTGGGTCCCTGCTGTCAGGTGGAGGAATAATTATTTTCTGCGTAATAAGGAGGCACTTCCTTGTTGCGGCCGTGGAGCTGGTTTGCCAACCTCTCCACATACAATACTCTTCTGATGGAAGTCGTTCCTTGATCATGTTAACCATGCCATGTTCCATTGCATGCGTGCGTCCATGGGCGTGGTGCTTCCCCACTGTCAGCCTCTCATGTACAGTCATCTTCCGATGACTCTCGGTCGTTGACCATGTTGGCCACACCGTGCCGAGCACAATAAGGCTAATGGACAACGGCGAGGGCCGAGACTAGAACGACCCGGAGATGGGTAAGATGCGGCAGTGGAGTCGCATATGGAGAGGAGGTGGAAACTTGACTGGTTCGGGTGCGCGGTAGCACTGTCGCGGTGCCACCCACGGGATACAGGAGCAAGAACAGAGGTTGAAGAAGGAGCACGGCTGTTGGATTAACATCCAACGGTCTAGCTGCTAGAATCATTTGTTGATTAAGTTGACAAAGCCATGCGTACACGTCCACTTAGTAGGCCGACAAGTCAGCCACCAAATCTGACGGGTCCCAGTTAGCAACGAGAGGAATAATTTTTTTGCATAACAAGGAGGCACTTCCTTCCGTGCAAAGATACAGCCGGTGGGTCCCAGCTGTCAGGGGGAGGAAACATTTTTTTAGCTTAATAAGGAGGAACTTTCCTTGCATGCGACCATGGACCTCGTGGGTCCCAGCCGTCAGGCTCTCCATGTACAGTCCTCTTCCGATGACTCTCGTATGTTAACCATGCTGCACCGAGCGCAGCAAGGCGGTGGACGACGGCGAGGCCCCGGATAGGAACGACTCGGGGATGGGAAGACACGGCAGTGGAGTCGCAGATTGAGAGGAGGAGAAGGGTTATAACTGGTTCTGATGCAGTGTGGGGCTGCAGTCGGTGGAGAATAACAGGAGGTGTGGAGGGGTGGAGGGATAGCATGGCCGGCGGTGGGGTAGCGCTTCGCAGGGATGCATGCTAAGCAGAGCCACTAGCCGCCGAAGGCCGGACCAGGCGGTCCCGACAACACTGGAGGAAGAAGATGAGAGATTGAAGGTGCATGCCGGCCGTTGGATATAAATCCAATGTTTGTGGATGTCATAATGATTTTTGTACCAAGTTAACAACGCCGTGCGTAGGCTTCGACCTATTGGCCCACATGTCAGCCTACAAAAATGTGGCAAATATTTAACCCATGTTTTCTAGAATGTACAATCCATTTGCTGGGCTGGATGAACAAATAATCTCGCGTCAATGTGTCCCATTTATATTTTCTAAGAAATCCAAGCCCATTTGCACTTCCTTGAAATACACGAATTATCTGGGCTCGTTCTATATATAATGTTATGTTAGAAGGAGCAATTAATATCAAAAAATAAACCGGAGAGGCACATTTTTTATATATAAAATTAACAAATTAGCGAGTTATTGCTCAAAATAAAAATGAGCGCGCTATTATAACATTGGTCCTTAAAATCTTCGCAAGCTTTTGTACGCAATCACCAGATTTTACTTGCCTGTGAGTCAAAAACAACCAGGATTTTCTTTGCCAACTTCTGTTAAACATTTACTTTTATAAGTTAATAATACGTGGGATGTTTTTATAATGTATATATAAGTCTCTATAAAATATACAATAATAGTAATAATATAAATTTATATAATGTGGTTAGAAGGGAAAACATAAATTGGACACTTCATTATTATTCTTATATATAGATAAATAGAACAGAGACCTGCATTTTATTAAAAAAATACATTGGGCTGTCGTTCTTTAAGAAAAAGCCCATAGGCCGGTGTGGACCTCAAAAAATAAGTTGAAACCACTGTCTTCGTACGTCGTGGGCTACGCATGTTAAAAAACCAAACCTAGGCCTAGCTGATACTTGTTCGCCCTCAGGAAAAAAATGATACCAGCTAGATCCCCGAGCGAACTGGATTAAAGAGGGGGTCGGCAGCACAACTGAAGAAGCACATCAGGAGCGATTTTTTTTTCTTCAGTGGATGGCTCTCGATGGCGTTTTTTTACTTGCCTCTGCACCATACAACTTGTATTTTTAGCCTCCCAGTCTGTGGTGGACTAGCAGCCCATTTGCTGGGCGGGCCAACCTACAGAAACTAGAACTCGATTTTTCATCAAGCCCCAAAAACAACGTAGTACTATGTTTGCTTTGAGGCCGAAAACATTACTGCTGGGGTTGAGCGGGGGAGGGGGAAGACAGAGCAAAAAGATTAAAAAGAGTTGATGTGCCGTTGCTACCCTAACAAAGCAGGTGCAATTCTTCTCGGGAAGAAGGTGTGCCGTTGACACCCACACGTCACATATCCCACAGTAGGCATACTAACAAGTTCACACACAAGTACAATAGAAAAGGTAAACATTCGTATCAAACTCAGGTTCACAGGACACATTCATACTCATAGCCAACATTCACAATCAACAAGTCAAACGATTCATATATACACAAGTTCAGCATGTCTATGCATCCAAATGATTGATAGATCACACGACAATATTCATAGATAATTCACAAAAAGATCCAGATATACACATATTTAGTATGTTTATGCATCCAAATAATTGAGATCACAGCCAATATGATCCATGGATGAACTTTAATTACCTAGGATACAGACTGGTAAATGTTGTTCAGTCGGAGGTACTTCTTGCTAAAATTAATGCTTGTATGAGTAAACTTTCGAGTACATAAGAGGCAGCACAGACAATCTGAACTTTGCTTGTAGGTTTATCCTCAAATAGTGGCCTCGTGCCGAGGGAGGTTTGAGCAACTTGGCCACTACATTCATCCAACTAGTTTACTAGCTCATCATGGTCCTGCAGCTCGCCAAAATTCTACATTACAGACGAGAAAGGAGGCGGTTGATGTCGGATCGGGTTCTGGCAAAACCCTTAAGGTTCGAACTCTGGGGTGCGCACGAAGATCTTCTCCCTGCCGATTCACGCCCCAAAACCTCGCCGCGATTCTAAGCTAGCACAATGAACAACACAAGAGACATGAGATTTATACAGGTTCGGGCCACCGTTGTGGTGTAATACCCTACTCCTATGTGTGGTGCGGTGGATTGCCTCTGGGGCTAATGATGAACAGTACAGAGGAAGAACAGCCTCACGAGGGGTGTTCTTGTGGTGGTGGTGTTCTACTTGGGAAGGATTTGATCGGATCCCTTCCTATTGTGGTTGCTATCTCTATTTATAGAGGCCCTGGTCCTCTTCCCAAATATTGAGCGGGAAGGGAGCCAACAACGGCCATTTTGTAAGGGGAAAGCTAGTACAAGCTATCCTGACTAAAGGTGGTCTTCGGCTGCCAAAGGCACTGGTGATGACGTCATCTTGGGCTCCACGGTGACCTCCGTCCTGCCGTCCTGCTGGTCTTGGTCTTGTTGCACCGATATGGAAACCTTTGATTGATGCCTCGGTACTCCTCACCTGCGCTTGCCCCCTTTGCACCAAAGAGGAAACGAGGACACTACGCAGGCTGCCGCCCGCCTCGTCTTGATCGTCATGGCTTGTGTCATGAGCACCTCGCGAGGTACCCCTTGCCTTGATCTCTTTGCCTCCTCACGAGCCTGCTTGGTGAGGCCGCCCCTGAGGATGCCTTGTGTCGTCCGCCCCGCGAGGCTTGGCCCCTCGCGAGGGTCTTGAACTTGGGTTGATGAAGACGGGTCGTACTGGGTCACTGGTTGAGCCACGCTGCAGGCCGCAGGCAGGCAAGTCTGGGGACCCCCGTTCCCAGAACGCTGACAGTAGCCCCCGGGCCCAAGGCGCGCTCGAACTTGGCTTAGCAGCAAAGACAAAGGGAAAGTACAGAGCACCACGGGACCCAATAGCCTGCGGCCTTGGTTGACGCATGGTGACGGATTGGACGTGGGCGTCTCCGCTTCCCCACGCTCCCCCAATATCCGCCTGGCTAGACGGCCACGAAGCTTTACACAGTTATTTCCTCTTTGCTGCCCTCATGCTTCCTGTTCCTCTCTCTTCCTCGAACCTCTATTTCCGCTTCCAATCTGACTTGAGCTCTGCCCCCTCCATTGCCATGGCGCCAACTAACAAAGAGAAAGGGAAGAAGCCCGTGCCCTCGTCCAGCTCGCCTCTGGCAATCGAGCCCGCCGTCGGCCGATCGCTGGTGCTCAATCTGGAAGCCTTGGAGAAGATCCGCTCCGCACTCGCCTCTAGCTTCAACGTGTGCGGAAAAACGACGGCTTGGCCTTTGTCCCATGCCTCTGTCGACAGGATCGTCATGGAGGTTCAATTCTTCGTCGACGCCCTGTGGGCTGGCCTGGTTCCTCCTTTCTCCGCCTTTTTCAATGCGGTGCTTTCCCACTATCAGATCCATATGATGCATCTTGATCCTCAATCCATTACCCTTCTTGTTGCCTTCGCCTTCGTCTGCGAAGCCATGGTGGGCATTGCTCCTTCCATTGCCTCTTGCGCTACTTCTTCTCCTTGTGCCTGACCGACCCATTGCAGTGCTCGGGGGTGCGTGAGCTTCCAGGCCGTGGAAGAGACAGCCGCCTTGGGGATTGATTTTGGCCTTCCACCTTCCATTAGTGGGTTCCGAACGCGGTGGTTGTATGTGGATGTCGGAGTGCCTAGCCCCCTGCTCTCGCATCCGACATTGCCTGCTATCCCCAATCCGGGCTGGGGCCACGAGAGACTCGCGAGCCCCCGGCTCTCCTTCGTTTGGTGCCGACTGGGGAGGTTGAGAGAGCACGGCGTGACTGCGCCCAAGGTGGTGAAGGACTTCCTCCAGTGTCGCATTGCTCCTATCCAGCGCCACTCCCGATCGATGTGGGCCCTGACCGGGTACCAGGACCACATGAGGCTCCAGGAGACGGAGCTGGCGCCCGAAACACTGAAGAAGGTGCTGGAGGTCTTGACTAGCGACCCCTCACCAGGCCATATCCGGCATGGGGGCAGCCTCCTGTATCTCTACTCGAGCGGGGCTGAGTTCGCGAGGCAGATGCCTCAATTCGACGAATGGGGGTTGCGCCTGGCTGGCCTTGTGGGGCCTCACGAGAATCCCGTCGCCGTGGCTCCCTTCCCCGTGGCCAACACCGATCTTGCCCCAGGAGAGGATGCATGGGGGCAAGCATCGCTTGAAGCTGGAGGCTCTGGTATCATGGTGCCGATATCGCATGGGTGAGGGAGTCCTGGATAAGGGGGAATTCGGACAGCCGGACTGTATACTTTGGCCGGACTGTTGGACCGTGAAGATACAAGACTCAAGACTTCGTCCCGTGTCCAGATGGGACTCTCCTATGCGTGGAAGACAAGCTTGGCGATCCGGATGTTAGATCTCCTTCTTTGTCACTGACTCTGTGTAACCCTAGCCCCCTCCGGTGTCTATATAAACCGGAGGGTTTAGTCCGTAGGACAAAAAACAACAATCATAATCATCATAGGCTAGCTCCTAGGCTTTAGCCTCTATGATCTCGTGGTAGATCTACTCTTGTAATACTCATATCATCAAGATCAATCAAGCAGGAAGTAGGGTATTACCTCCATCGAGAGGGCCCAAACTTGGGTAAAACACCGTCTCCCCTGTCTCCTATTACCATTAGCCTTAGACGCACAGTTTGGGACCCCCTACCCGAGATCCGCCTGTTTTGTCGCCGACATTGGTGCTTTCATTGAGAGTTCCTCTGTGTCGTCGCTGCAAGGCTCGATGGCTCCTTCAGTCATCAACAACGCAGTCCAGGGTGAGACTTTTCTCCCGGACAGATCTTCGTGTTCGGCAGCTTCGCACTGCGGGCCAATTCGCTTGGCCATCTGGAGCAGATCGACAGCTATGCCCCTGGCCATCAGGTTAGGTTCGGAAACTTGAACTACATGGCCGATATCCGCCGAGACTTGATCTTCGATGGATTCGGGCCTACGCCATGAGCGCCGAACAGTCACGACAAGCACGGCTTAGACCTGTTGTCAGACAGTACTCGGGATATCGCACCTGCAAGAGCTCCGAACCTAAATCCGGTCGCGTCATCTGAGGACGGGTGGATGGACCCTGCCCCGGAGGCCGCATACTCATCGGCGGTAGAGCCAAACATGGACTCCATCCCCGAGGAAGTCTGTGTCACTGGACCCTCGAATTTGTATCCGGCTGTAGGTTCCAGACCGCGCGTCCCCGAGCCTGTCAAATCTGGTTGGTCTCCGGTAATGGAGTTCACCGCTGCGGACCTCTTCCAGCACTCGCCTTTTGGTGACATGCTGAATTCATTAAAGTCTCTCTCTTTGTCAGGAGACTCTTGGACGAACTATGTCCGGCTCGAGTGGGAAGCAGGCGACGAGGAAATTCGTTGCCCACCCACCACCCACTTCATTGCCACTGTTGAAGATTTGACCGACGTGCTTGACTTCGACTCCGAAGACATCGACTGTATGGACGACGATGCAGGAGAAGAACAGCAACCACCGCCCACGGGGTGCTGGACAGCAACCTCCTCGTATGATATATATATGGTGGACACTCCCAGAGAAACCAATGGCGATGAGGCAATAGAGGATAACACCTCAAGGAAAAAATCAAAGCATGGGCGTCATCGGCGCCGCTCTAAGCCCCACCACAGCAGTACCGGCACAGGAGACGAAAACAATCCGGATGGTGCCGAAGACGAATACAATCCCGATCAGCCTACCTTCGAGCAGGCCGGACAGGAAGATGGGCGGATTAGCCCAGATGAACAGGCGACGAACGGATACTCGAAGGAGGACAACCACATGCCTCCCTCCGAAGACGAGGTGAGCCTTGGCGACAATGAATTCGGCGTGCCTGATGATCCCGTAGAGCAGGTTCGCTTCCAGCGACGGCTTATGGCCACCGCAAGAAGCCTGAAAAAGAAGCAGCAACAGCTCCAAGCTAACCAAGATCTGCTCATAGACAGATGGACTAAGGTCCTGGCAGCCGAAGAATACGGACTCGACCGCCCCACCAAAGGGTACACAAAGCACAATTTGCTACCTCAACTTGAGAAGGAGGTCCTAAAGCCCACACCCCGACGCCAATACATCACGGTCCGGGGCAATATGCAGGAAACGCGAGGCAGCGTCCATAAACCACGACGCAACAGACATAAGCGTCACAAAAATAATGATGACGCCCAAGACACGGCAATCGGTGCCAGATTCCGCGGATCCCAGTCCGGTCAGCGGAAATAGAACAATACAGGCCCATCCGGCCCGGGCAGCATACTCGACCAACCATGTCAAATTCATGGTACCCCTGGAAGGGCAGCCAATCATACCAGTAAAGAATGCCGGATCTTCAAACCAAAATGGTCGGTCGTGCGCCGGAAACAATAAAAAGGGGTCTCAAAGCTATGAAGACAACGAGGAACCCAGACCATCAAGCATTATGAGGTAAAAGAAAAATCCTCCGAAAACCAACAAGGAAACGAATATGTACTCCTCGGGATGCCGACTCAACAATACAAGTCACCCCATGGTACAAAAATACTGCCAATCATCTCCGATCACACAGACCGTCCAGCCAATTTCAACAATGGCAATTCAATTGCACTTACCATTGACCCAACAGTTGGTGGGTTCCACCTCACATGAGCCCCTATTGGCATAAACAGCAGCCCAAACTTGTTGTGCCAAGACACAGATCACCAGATAGGTATTGATCGCTTGAGGATCAAGCCCACTAAAAACATCTTCTCAAAGATGTCGTTCCAGGTGTAAAGGCCAAGTTTTACAGGCCCGCCACCCTGGAGGTTGTCTTTGGATCACCAAACAAGCACCATACTGAAGAGTAATTCTTCGTCATTGTGCCCTTATACAGTAACTATTATATGCTACCAGGACAAACCGCGTTGGCTCGACTCAACGTGATACCGCACCATGCCAAACCCACGTGACATAGTCACAATTATGGGCAAGGCCGAACTTCACCCCGACACTGGAAAGTATACCGTCGCTGAGGTAGCGAGTTGTGCCTTTCTATCGAACCTCGATTCGACAGCCAACCACCCGGACACCAACAGAGGAGTCTGAGCTACTTTACTGCATGAGAGTCCGGCTCGACCAGGCTCCGATCAAACACCCGTGGTTCAACCACCCTATGGCACGCAACTGCCTCTAAGCAGTTTTCTTTACAGGCTCACTTTTGCACAGAACAGGACTGGCAACATGGAATCAGCTCGGACGCACAGAGAGGGAATACACAAGTATTCCCCAAGGAGACAGTCCAGATACACTTTGGATCCACACACAGCTTCCTCCTGTCCGGACGCAATATGTTCCGCCAGTATACCTCCTTTCATAGCATAAACCATACTTATACGCATAGACGTGTCACTCCACTACAACACGTAGAACTATATGACACTTACCGGTCGTCATTCCTCATTGACGCCTTTTTCGTCATAACGGCACTCGCACATAGTGTCATGCCCCACTATGCAAGGGGCTTCATTGTCCTCATAATATGGCAACAAAGTCCGGCCACCCTCTCGGTCGCTCGGCACCCCGAACTTATAGCACTATATGCATCAGCTCCGAATCATGTCTTGGGTCATTAGTTGGGTTTGCCTGGCTCCCATGTTTTGGTACCTTACGTTCCACTCCATCGGCTTAGGTAGCACTGGGAGAACTACTGCGATTGTGTCCCGGTTCTTCCGGACGAGCACCTCAGTAGAGAAAGCCGAAAACTGAATATCATGATACGGCGAGAGTTGGTCAGCTGTTCGAGACGTTGTAAACTCTTTAAGGATTTATTCCGCATAATGCCATAACAAATGCAGAGTGCGACGGATCGGTCTTCTGATCAGGCGTTGTTAGAGCCCCTCGTACGGTCTTCCGAACACCAGGGGCGGCGCCTACCATATTCGAATTCCTATGGCTAAATGAGAGCGATAAAGCCCTATAGTCTGATTGCCCGATTCGCTGTGATGAACACCTCCTTCAAGGACCCAAAAATGGGATAAAGAGTGTTCAGGTATGTCTCGAACACCCTCGTACTTTCTACATGGGGGCAGAAGCCAACGACTAGCCAACTCTCAGGATTCATATATATCAAACGGCCGCACAAGAAGAAATTTTTTTCATATAACATGCACTAAATAATAACAGTGCCAGTGTCCCGCATTACAAAGGACGGCATGACTGCCTTCAGGGAAATATAATGTCTTTGGTACATTGTTCCACCACAAGGCGGGCTCCTTTCAGGACGCCATCATAATATAAGTCGGGCTTGCGGTGCTCCTTACCCTCCGGTGGTCCCTCAGTCATCAGCTTTTTAGCATCAAGCTTCCCCCAGTGCACCTTTGCACAGGCAAAAGCCATGCGTGCACCTTCTATACAGACTGACCACTTAATAACTTCGAGCCGAGGGCAAGCACCAACAATCCGCTTCACGAGTCCGAAGTAACTGCTTGGAATTGGCTCAATGGGCCACAACCGGACAACTAAGTCCTTCATGGCTAGTTCGTCCACCTGGTGCAGTTCGATCAGCTGCTTCAGCTGATTGACAAAGGGCACCAAATACTGCGACCAGATATGCGACCAGAAATACTGCGACCAGAAATGCTTTTCCACAGACTT
Organism: Triticum aestivum; assembly: GCF_018294505.1. Lineage (NCBI taxonomy): Eukaryota > Viridiplantae > Streptophyta > Magnoliopsida > Poales > Poaceae > Triticum > Triticum aestivum. Next base: position 81,568,537 of record NC_057807.1, on the reverse strand, counting down.
CTTCTCCTCAAACCGGTAGAATTGAGCAGCATCAGATATGCGGCGTGGCAGGTCCGCAAACGCCCCTAGAGAAACAAGAATTCAGTTTGTCACTTTGAATTTCTCCTGTTACTATATGTCGGTGTTCTGGGAACGGGGGTTCCCAGACTTGCCTACCTGCGGCCTGCGGTGTGGCTCAAGGAGAGGCCCAGTACGGCCCATCTTGATCAACACATGCTCAAGACCCTCGCGAGGGGCCAAGCCTCGCGGGGCGGACAACAGGAAGCTTCCTCAAACACAGCCTCGTTAGGCTGGCTCGCGAGGAGGCGGAGAGATCAAGGCAGGGTACCTCACGAGGTGCTCATGATGCAAGCCATGACGACCGAAGCCAGGCGGGCGCCAGGCGGGCGCCGGCCTGCGCAGAGTCCTTGTTTCCTCTTTGGTGCAAAGGGGGCAAGCGCTGGCGAGAGTATCAAGCAAAGGCAACCATTTCGGTGCAACAAGACCAAGACCAGCAGAACGGCAGGATGGAAGTCACCGTGGAGCCCAAGCCGGCGTCACCGTCAGAGTCTTTGGCAGGCGAGGACCGACTTTAGCCAGGATAAGTGTACTAGATGTTTCCCTTCAAAATGGCCAATTGTTGGCGCTCTTCCCGCTCAATATTTGGGAAGAGGACCAAGGTCTCTCTCTATAAATAGGACTAGCCACTCTCAAGGTAGGGGGTCAACCAATCGAACCTTAGCCAGAACCACCAACACAAGAACCCCTCCCCTCGCGAGGCAGTTCTTTCTTTTTATTGTTCATCATCAGCCCCTGAGGCAATCCACCACCCCACAAACTAGAGTAGGGTATTACACCACAATGGTGGCCCGAACTAGTATAAACCTCGTGTCCCTTGTGTTGTTCTTCGTGTAGCTTAGATCCTTGCGAGGCGACGAGACGTAGGTAGGTAGGAGATGTGATCTCCCCGTGCACCCTAGAGTTCGAACCTTGAGGGTCTGCCGGAACCCGAAATCCGACATTTGGCGCGTCGGGTAGGGGTGCGCCGGAATCCTTCTCCCACCGCCTCGCGTACCATCGCATCGTCGCCATCATGTCCGGCGACGCAACGGGCAATCCCGATCCCTGGGCGGCCTGGCCCGCCTGCGCAGAGCCGCTTGCCCAGGGCGACCTCAACCCTGTGCCCCAGGCAGCCCGCGATCTGCAGGGAACTACAGGCCACGGGAGACGCCGTCAGGCGGCACCAGCTCTCATGCCGCGGCAGGTGCGGTCGGCAGCGAGGACCTCAAGCCACGCCACGGCCACGGCGCCGTACACCCGGAGGGAGCAGGCGAACTCAAGGGCCGCGCTCATGGTGGCCCGAGAGCTACTGCAATGCAGGCTACTGGAGGGCGGCCACGACGTGCTACTGGAGCGGGTGGCAGAGCTCCTGGGCTCCGCCGGCTCGGGGGCTCACCCATTCTGCACCCAGCCGCCGCCTCAGGTCCAAGGTGGACCGCACGCAGGCCCTGCGCGCGCCCGCACAGCTCTGAGTGGATTCCAAGGCCACCCCAACGCCAACCTGGCCATCAGCGCCGGGCTACCAACAGTGCCGCCTCCGCCTCCGACCAGTGAAGGGGGATTCACTACAGCCCACGGCCCCAGTGGGCCGCCGCGCTACCACCCCCAGGTGGGCACCTCAAGCAGGACTGCGTGGCATGCGGGGCACTACAGCGAGGCATTCGGGGCGGCGGCCCTGGAAGCGTATGTGCCCCACATGGTGGATCAAGGGCACGCACAAGAGGAAGACCATGGCTCGTTCCTTGGCCCAGGCCGGGGGGAAGAGACGCCGGAAGCTGAGCTCTTTCAGGAACCCCGGGAGAGCCTCGCTGACCATGCTGGAGGCAGCGACTATCGGGTACCGCTAATTCCTCAGGAACAGGCATACGCTAACCATGGATCACAGGAGGTACAGGTCATCGCGGCGGATGGCTGCCCCAATCCAGCAGCTTCCTACACCTCAGGAGGAGGGCAACGGGGGCTGCAGGAAAGGGACCGTGATCCGGCCTCGCCCCTGCGGCGCTCAGAGCAAGGCGTCCCCAGGAGGTAGGCCCTCTGCCGGGGAGGTGCCTCAAGGCCTACACCCGGCAGAGGACCCGTGGTCGTTGGGGGAACTGCTGGCGACCGCTCTATCCCATTGGCGGCGTCCTCGGTCTCCGGCCGTCATCGATGGCAATAGAGTGTGGTGCAAGGTGAGGCCCTCGTCTGGTGATATGAAGCAAGGCCAGTACCTGTGAAGAAGGCCCAGTGCCTGTGAAGCTCACCGCCCCGTGACACACTCACGTAATAATGAGTGGGGCTGTACACACCCCAGAGTCTCCGGAGAGCCGCCCTCGGGCCTCGGGTGCTCCCGCCCACGCCCAGTGGCAGCACTTAGCTCCGTGCTGTTGAGAAGACGTCGAAGACTAGACTAGGTGTCGGACGCGGCCTTTCTGCTTTTTTGCCTTTCCCTTGGTTGTCGATTTTTCCCTTGTTTGAATTTAAGTTGGATTTGAGCTTAAGACTTGTGTGTGTCTGGGGAAGGGGTGTTAAGTCTCGTTCAAGCAATCTCTCGTGTTCTGGCCACCGCTTTGCGTCCCTCCAGCTTCAGCTGCCTCCCCTCGTGAGCCCCCTCGCGAGTCGGGCCAAGCCTAGCATGCGCGCAGCCCGGGCTGTCGTCACCGCTCCCTCTCAGGAGGTTCTCACTACAGGTTCAATGGGTTCATTCAGGAGGCATTCGGGACACTGCGGCCCCCCGCGGACTCGCTCGGGACCCACGCGGGTCAAAGGTAAACAAGACAATTGACTCATCACGAGACTAAACCGCTCGGTGTAGGCATGCAGGCGACATCATGTCTACAAAAATGCTAATGGCAAGTTTTTACACGAGGGGCTCCCCCTCCCAAAATGCTCTTACAACCTTCAGGTCCAAGCCCGAACTCTCTCTGCGCAGGGTAAAAAGCAGGAATAACGCACGGTCAATCAGATAAATCCCCCAATGCATCCTCAGGGGCACCTCCGGAGTCGTCACTGGCCTCGCTGGCCTCGCCATCACCCTCTGTGTCGCCGTCATCAGCATCCGGGCCATTCACCATGCCGCCCTCGTCAGCAACCACGACCACGCCATCGTCATCAGCGGTGAAGGCCCTAACAAGGGCGTCCACATTGTCTTCCACCCAATGCGCCAGGTCACCCCGGATGGCCAGGGGTACTGGTGCGATGGCGGCATCAAAGTCAAAGTGGGGGTCCCTGTCCTGAAGGTGACTGAAGACGCGAGAAAAAGCACGTCCAAGCAGGGCACAGCTCCTCTCCTCCACCAACCTGTCGGCTCTGCCCGACCGAGTCTCTAGCTGCGTCACCACATCAGTGAAGAACTAAAGGTTACCAGCATAGTTAACCTCATGAGGTTACCCAACGGCTGCCTCACAGATGTTGCCCAAGGCCGTGTTAGCTCTCTCCCGGAGCGTGCGGGGCATAGGGCCATGCATGTGCTCCAAGGTCTGCCGCTGGTGTACCTCATCCTCGTTCCACCGCGCGACGGCCTCAGCCGCGTCAACCCGTTGACAGAGGAGGAGCACCTCTGTGCGGGAAGAAGCCAGCTCCACCTGTACTGCGCCAAGGGCGGCCCCGGCAGCATCCGCATGCCGCGTCGCTTCATCCAGCCCGGCCCTAAGGATGGCGGTTGAGGGAGTCCTGGATTAGGGGGTGTCCAGATAGCCGGACTATGACCTACGGCTGGACTCCTGGACTATGAAGATACAAGATTGAAGACTTCGTCCCGTGTCTGGATAGGACTTTCCTTGGCATGGAAGGCAAGCTTAGCGATACGGATATGTAGATCTCCTCCCATTGTAACCGACTCTGTGTAACACCTAGCCCTGTCCGATGTCTATATAAACCGGAGGGTTTTAGTCCGTACGACGAACAACAATCATACCATAGGCTAGCTTCTAGGGTTTAGCCTCTCTGATCTCGTGGTAGATCTACTCTTGTACTACCCATATCATCAATATTAATCAAGCAGGAGTAGGGTTTTACCTCCATCAAGAGGGCCCAAACCTGGGTAAAAACATCGTGTCCCTTGTGTCCTGTTACCATCCTCCTAGACACACAGTTCGGGACCCCCTACCCGCGATCCGCTGGTTTTGACACCGACATTGGTGCTTTCATTGAGAGTTCCTCTGTGTCGTCACCTCTAGGCCCGATGGCTCCTCCGATCATCAACAACGATACGGTCCAGGGTGAGACCTTTCTCCCCGGATAGATCTTCGTATTCGGTGGCTTTGCACTGCGGTCCAATTCACTTGGCAATCTGGAGCTGATCGAAAGCTACGGCCCTGGCCATCAGGTCAGGTTTGGAAGTTTGAACTACACGGCTGACATCCGCGGAGACTTGATCTTCGACGGGTTCGAGCCACAGCCGAGCGCGCCGCACTGTCACGATGGACATGATCTAGCTCTGCCGCCGGACAGCGCCCAAGAGGCCGCCTCAGTGTCCGCTCCGACCCTTAGCCCGGAGCCGACTGCGCCAATCGAGGACGGGTGGCTGGACACCGCCTCGGGGGCTGCAATCTCTACGGCGATTGAGCCGAATACCAGCCCTGTCCTTTGCGAAGCCCGTGACTCCAAGGTGTCGGACTCCATTCCGGACTCCGAGCTTTCCGCACCCCTACCGATCGAACCCGATTGGGCGCCGATCATGGAGTTCACCGCCGCGGACATCTTTCAGCGCTCGCCCTTTGGCGACGTCCTGAATTCACTAAAGTCTCTCTTCTTATCAGGAGAGCAATGGCTGGACTACACTCAACAAGGTTGGGATGCGGACGACTAAGAAATTCAAAGCCCACCTGTCGGTGTCAAAACCGGCGGATCTCGGGTAGGGGGTCCCGAACTGTGCGTCTAGGCGGATGGTAACAGGAGACAAGGGACATGATGTTTTTACCCAGGTTTGGGCCCTCTCGATGGAGGTAAAACCCTACTCCTGCTTGATTAATATTGATGATATGGGTAGTACAAGAGTAGATCTACCACGAGATCAGAGAGGCTAAACCCTAGAAGCTAGCCTATGGTATGATTGTTGTTCGTCCTACGGACTAAAACCCTCTGGTTTATATAGACACCATAGAGGGCTAGGGTTACACAGAGTCGGTTACAATGGGAGGAGATCTTCATATCATATCACCAAGCTTGCCTTCCACGCCAAGGAAAGTCTCATCCGGACGCGGGACAGAGTCTTCAATCTTGTATCTTCATAGTCCAGGAGTCCGACCAAAGGTCATAGTCTGGCCATCCGGACACCCCCTAATCCAGGACTCCCTCAGTAGCCCCTGAACCAGGCTTCAATGACGACGAGTCCGGCGCGCAAGTTGTATTCGGCATTGCAAGGCGGGTTCCTTCTCCAAATACTTCATAGAAGATGTTGAACACCAGGATAGTGTCCAGCTCTGCAAAATAAGTTCCACATTCCACCGTAGAGAGAATAATATTTGCATCGATCAGATCTGCTGACGTATTACGCAACGTGACATCACGCCACAGCCAGGCTTTTATTCGTTATACCGCTCCACCTCAGGACATTTAGCGAGGTGGTTTCCTTTGCACGTCTTGTCAAAACAGAGATCGTGTCCCCTTATTCTGGGATGCTCATCAATACGGGCGTGGGTAACCCAACTGCGCCATTAACCACGGCGCTTGGGAGATAAGCGAGTTTTATTAGGATGGTGGGGGCTCGTAGTTTTGGCCACCCATATAAGGGGATAAGAATCCACCCTTTCCATTCACGCCTTCTTCCTCTTTTGCTTATTCGTCCCTGCGCGCTCAAGCTCCAGCGCCCAAGGCCGCACGTCCCACCTCAACCTTCTCCAATCATGTCCGAAGCGGGAGGTATATGGATGGCCTCCTCCGTCACGGAAGGGCAAATCAAAAAACTGAGGAAGGCCGGATACTTGTCTAACGACATCGCGCATCAGCTTCCAGATGAAGGGCAACTCATCCCCACCCCCAGGCCCCATGAGAGGGTTGTATTTCTCGCCCATTTCCTCCGCGGACTGGGTTTTCCTCTTCACCCGTTCGTCCGGGGGCTCATGTTCTACTACGGCCTGGACTTCCATAATCTGGCCCCGAACTTCATCCTCAACATCTCGGCGTTTATCGTCGTGTGCGAGGCCTTCCTCTGTGTTTAGCCCCACTTCGGCTTATGGCTGAAGACTTTTAATGTCAAGCCGAAGGTAGTGGGCGGGCGCCAAGCAGAGTGCAGAGGTGCCATGGTGGGCCGGATGGCCAACGTCCTATGGCTCGAGGGCTCCTTCGTGGAGACAATAAAGGGATGGCAATCGGGGTGGTTCTACATCACCGAGCCGAGCGATCCCAAATGGGCGGCGGCCCCCGAGTTTCGATCTAGCTTCCCCACGCGGCTCACTTCCTGGAAAGAGATGGGCTTGACGTGGGGGGATTCGGAGGAGGTGACCGGACTTCAAACCTGCGTTAAAAAGCTGGTGAACAAGAATCTCAAGCTTGTCAACATAGTCCAGGTCATGCTCATCCACCAGATCCTCCCGTGCCAACAACGGGCCTTCAAATTGTGGGAGTTTGATCTGGCATAGCACCAAACCTTGAGCGAGCTTTTCGATACTTCGCACGAAGATGCCTGGAAGGTGCTGTTTAAGGGTGCTGAGGCACCCGCATCCGCTACCGAAGATCGCGGATTCATCTCACGGCGCCAGGCCACCAAGGTAAGTTATTCTACCCTTTACGGGACCTTTATCTTTCATAGACTGACTCTATGTGGGACCTAACCTCCCTTTCCTTTAATAGGACTGGCTGAAGACGTCCGGGAAGATGATCTGTCTGGCTCCCTTACCAGAAGACCCAGCGGATGCCCAATTGACAGGGCTGCTGGTTCCGGCACCTCACGTGGTGCCGGAGAAGAAGGCCAAGAAGAAGGCCACGGAGACACGCAAGAGTTCCCGGCGCCTGGGGGTGTCGGGTTCACCGCCCAACAACCCCGAAGCACCCTCCGCCTCTGAAGACAAGGAGGAGGAAGAAGAAGCCTCTCCCTCTCTGACGGGGGGAGGAAAGAAACAAAAGGCCTCCCCAACTCGGGAGGCCGGAGGGTCCAAGAAGGGGAAAACCCTTCTACCGGACAACGCCTCCGGTGCCGAAGGTGGTGGGGAGGAATGGCCGTCCAGGGTCAAGCCCCTGGCAAAATCGTAAGTGTCCGGCTATCCGAATAACTTACGATGCCCCTCCATTATTTGGCATTTTCTGATGCCGTATTTGATCATGCAGGCCACCCAGGGCTCAGCTCGATGATTCGACAAGCGGCTCCTTGGATTCGTCGGACGTGAATAGCACTTCACTTCCGACGGCCTCCTCCCTTCTCCCTATGAACGACGCCGAGGTGGAGTCCCGAAAGGGACTAAATCAGGAGGAGGTAGTCCTGGGGGTGCCGCAAGGCGACCTCCCAGACTCCAGGCCCAAAGGGGGTAAAGCCCCGGAAGGATCCAAGTCTGGCCCCGGGCCGGACACTGCTCCGGAACCATCCAGAGTCCGACAGGCAGCGCCTTCATAAGAAGGGAAAGCCTATGACGCCGGCGACCTCCGTCCATCCAGAGGCGCCGGACAATTTGCTGGAGGTGCTTAACGGCGCCTCCATCGACGAGGAGCACCGCACTGTTATGAGTGCGGTGATTCAGAAGGTTCAATTTGCCAAGAGTGGGCTGACAGAAGCATGTACAAGCCTATTAACAGCCTTTGAGGTATGTGTTCAAAAACATATAAAAATGTTACCGCATAGACAGTAGCCCCTGATGCTCTGCTCGGCATTTGGAAAGAAAAGCCGAGCTGAGGATCTAAAAAGATATACGCAAGAGTCTAATAAAAATGTGTCAATATGGGAATGCAGGCTGCGCTGCTGACCTCTGCCATGCTGACTGCGGAGGTCAATGCATTCAAGGAAAGCCTCGAGCGGTCCGAGAGCGAGTTCGGCCATTCCAAGAGGCAGCTCGAGGATAAAGAGGGTACGTAGTACCGCATGTAAATGTATATTGAAATACTTGGTTGCAAATAATGACAGGACCAAAGTAAATGTTGCAGGGGCCACGACCGAGGTGGCGACCCTGAAGGAGGCGGTCTCCAAGGCCGAAAGCAGTGCGGCCTTGGAGTGCACCGAGCGAGAGAAGCAGGAGGCGTGGGTGGCGGAGGTGCGGCAAGAGCTCCGGGCTCTCGTGGAAAAACACGAGAGTTTGGAGCATGACTCGAAGACTCGAGAGTCCGAGCTTGCCTTGGCTCTTGAGAGTGCCAAAAACGCTAAGGCCGAAGCCGAGAAGGCCCTCCAGGAGATCGAGGCGATAAAGAAAATAGCGGCGGGTAAGGCATTCTTTATGCAAAGCAAGCATGTAAAAGTAAATTATCTATTACTTACCTGAATCCGGAGCTCTCCAGGAGCGTTCACCGATCTGCCCCGTAGTGTGTCTGATGCTGCCGTGTTCTACCGAGCCGAGGAGGGGAGCTCGACGGAAAAGGTGTTCTGGTCTCAGTATGCTGAGGCCGAGCCTCCGGTGCCCCTAAGCGACCAGCTGAAGCAGCTGGTCGAGCTCCACAAGGTGGCCAAACAGGCCATGAAGGGCCTCATAGTTCGGCCATGGCATGGGGAAGCCATGCTTGGGAGCTACTTCGGTCTGGTGCGGCAGCTGGTGGACGCTTGTTCATGGATTGAGGTCATCAAGCGCTCCGTCTGCATTGAAGGTGCCCGTCGGGCCCTTGCCCGTGCTAAAGTGCACTGGGGCAAGCTGGACGCGGAGAAGCTTTTGACGGACGCACCACTGCCAGGCAAGGAGTATCGCACGCCCGAGATGTATTATAAGGGCGTCCTGAAGGGTGCCCGCCGTATAGCGGATGAGTGCTCCAAAGATGTAATTTTTTAGTAGACTCGCATTTGTTATCCTGTACGCTGAAAATTTTGTTCATGTGCGTTAAGCAATGCTTGTTAATTTAAAATATTACCTTCTGTGCGGCCGTTTATCAAATCTGAGAGATGCAACTCGTCGGCTTCGACCCTCATGCCACGAGTGCTGGGTGTTAGGGATAAACCTAAGCGCTCTTGTTCCCATTCTTGGGTCCATCTAGGGAGGCGCTCAGCACAACAAACCAGGCCGTCGGACTTATAATGCATTATCACTCTCACTTAGCCATAGAATTCTATAATTTTAAATTTCGGCGAAGCCCCTAGTATTCGGAAGACCGAGTTCGGGGCGCTATCCACGCCTAGGCCGGATAAGTCCAGTTCCTCACTCTAAGCGGCATAAGTCTTTAAGGACTCAAAAAACCTCGCGAACAGCGACCAGTCTCTCGCACTATCATGACGGTCAGTTTTAGCTTTCTCTACTGAGGTGTTAACCCAGCTCAACTGGGGCACAATCGCAGTAGTTCTCCCAGCGCTACCTTAGCCAACATTGCGGAATGTAAGGTACCAAAACATGGGAGCCGGTCAAACCCAACTATTGACCAAAGACATGGTTCGGAGCTGATGTATATAATGCTACAAGTTCGGGGTGCCGCACTCATGAGAGTGTTCGGTCTTCTCACACCATGTTATGGGGTGTTTAAGCCCCTGGTGTATTGTCTGTACCAAAGCGTACGGTTGCAGAATGTCATGACTGAACATATTTGTATATAAAAAATAGATGAGTACAATAATAGATAAGAGCTATGTATTGTTTATTAAAAAAGGGCTGCTGCGAAAGCAGAACGATACAAGTAGTGCGATAAGCAAGAGATGGGATTATTTGACATGTTCCCCTCCAGGGGCAAGCTGCGGGATTTTAAGTAAAACAGGTATTAAGCTCGTTATAGAGACCACCTGGACATTTGACGTGGCTTGTTCTCTCCCTGGCTATTGCATCGTGTGTTCGGCGAGTGTATTGCCGGATAGGCCTTCCGAATAGTTGGGTCCTGAAAGTATGTAAAAGGGAAAACGGCGAAATAGGGAGCCCCTTAGTGTGGTTGAGACGCATTCTGGGCGTGTCATAGTTGTGCCCCTCCCCTTATGCCCATGGTATCTCTAAGGCGTAATTATGTACGCGTGGTACCCATATCACCATTTGGCGAGGGCTGGGGTTGGGGCCACACTGCTATGCTTGCTCGGAACGTGCCAGCCGGGTTTGTTGTAGGTTACTTCGGGCTCGCTTGACGTTGTTCGGACGTTTGACACCTGGATTGGAGAATTGCCTTGAGAGGCTAGTCTGTACTTCCGCTGCCAGGGCCACCGTGTGCTCCTCCGTTCAGAGAGAGCATTCGGTGCTTCCATTTACCGTGATGACTCCGCGAGGTCCTGGCATCTTGAGCTTGAGATATGCGTAGTACGGCACCGCGTTGAATTTTGCAAATGCGGTTCGTCCGAGCAGGGCGTGATAGCCACTACGGAATGGGACTATGTCGAAGATTAACTCTTCGCTCCGGAAATTATCCGGGGATCCGAAGACCACTTCGAGTGTAACCGAGCATGTACAGCTGGCTTCTACACCTGGTATGACGCCTTTGAAGGTTGTCTTTGTGGGTTTAATCCTTGAGGGATCGATGCCCATTTTTTGCACTGTATCCTGATAAAGCAGGTTCAGGCTGCTGCCGCCGTCCATTAGGACTCTGGTGAGGTGAAATCTGTCGATAATTGGGTTTAGGACCAACGCGGCGAATCCGCCGTGACGGATGCTAGTGGGGTGGTCCCTTCAATCGAAAGTGATCGGGCAGGAGGACCACGGGTTGAACTTTGGGGCGACTGGCTCCAACGCATAGACGTCCTTGAGAGCACGCTTCCGCTCCCTTTTGGGGATGTGGGTTGCATATATCATGTTCACCGTCCAAACTTGCGAGGGGAATCCCTTCTGTCCTCTGTTGTTCGGCGGTCGGGGCTCCTCCTCGTCATTGCTATGTAGCCCCTTGTCTCTGGTTTCGGCACTTAACTTGCCTGCCTGCTTGAACACCCAACAATCCCTGTTGGTGTGGTTGGCTGGCTGTTCGGGGGTGTCGTGTATCTGGCACGAGCGATCGAGTATCCGGTCTAAGCTGGATGGGCCCGGAGGGTTTCTTTTGAATGGCTTCTTCCGCTGACCGGGTTTAGAGCCTCTGAATCCGGCATTGACTGTCGTATCTTTAGCATTGTCCCCGTTAATGCGGCGCTTATGCTTGTTGCGACGTGACCTGCCATTGTTGTCCTCGGTATCCGAATTGCCAGGGCTCTTGGTTATGTTATTGCTACGAGCTAGCCAGCTGTCTTCTCCCGCACAAAAGCGGGTCATGAGTGTCGTGAGGGCTGCCATAGATTTCGGCTTTTCCTGTCCTAGGTGCCGGGCAAGCCATTCGTCTCGGATGTTGTGCCTGAACGCTATAAGGGCCTCGGTGTCCGGACAGTCGACTATTTGATTTTTCTTGGTTACGAACCGTGTCCAGAATTGTCTGGCCTATTCCTCTGGCTGCTGGATTATGTGGCTTAGGTCATCGGCGTCTGGTGGTCGCACATAAGTGCCCTGGAAGTTGTCAAGGAATGCGGATTCCAGGTCCTCCCAACAACTAATTGACTCTGCTGGTAGGCTGTTAAGCCAATCTCGAGCTGGTCCTTTAAGCTTGAGCGGGAGGTATTTGATGGCGTGTAGATCATCACCACGGGCCATGTGGATATGAAGGAGATAATCCTCGATCCATACCGCAGGATCTGTTGTGCCATTGTATGATTCGATGTTTACGGGTTTAAAGCCCTCAGGGATTTGATGATCCATTACTTCGTCGATGAAGCATAGTGGGTGTGTGGCGCCCCTGTACTGGGCTATATCACGATGCAGCTCGGATGAGCTTGGTCTGTTGTATTCGGTCGGGCCGTACTTATCATGTCCGGCGTGACGGCTAGCGTCACGTGAAGCGGGGCGCCCATGCGATCCGTAGATCGATCTTGTTTGCCTTGCCCTATTCTCCAATATGTCTTGCAGGTCTGTTGCGTCTCCTGTACTCTGGTATGTTTTGAGCGGTGCCGGGGTGCGGCTTGGGTCGAGGGCCTGAAGGCCTCTCTATCACGGCCACGGGGTGGCCGATCGGGCGCATCGTACGCTGGTGATGTAGGTTTAGTTGCTTCCTCCTTAAGTTGGGGTAGCAGCCTGCACTTTGGGTAGCTCTTGGAGGGGCGTTCGAGTTTATACTCTTCGGTCGCCAGGACTTCGGTCCATCTGTCGGCTAGCAAGTCTTGGTCAGCTCTAAGCTGCTGCTGTTTTTTCTTGAGGCTGCTTGCCGTGGCCATAAGCCTGCATTTGAAATGCTCTTGTTCGATGGGATCCTCTAGCACGACGAATTCATCGTCGTCGAGGCTTGCCTCGTCTTCGGAGGGAGGCATATAATTGTCGTCCTCAACCTCTCTGTCGGCCGCTCTCTCATGAGGGATGGCTCCTTCGTCCTCCTGCACTGAATCCTGCTGGAGGGGGTTGTCTTCGGCACTGTCCGGCGTGTTGTTATCTCCGGTGCCAGAATCTCCGTTTTTGCTTTGGCGGGACTTAGAGCGGCGCCGCTGACGTCGGCGCTTGGGTTGCTTCTTGGAGGGATCATCCTCTATTTTTTCCTCGCCATCCCCTGCTTTGGGGGTGTCCACCATGTATATGTCATATGACGAGGTGGCTTTCCAGTTCCCTATAGGTGTTGGTTCTTGATCGTCTCCTTCATCGGCGTCCATACCGTCGATGTCTTCGGAGTCAAAGTCGAGCATGTCGGTTAAATCGTCGACAGTGGCTACGAAGTGGGTGGTGGGTGGGCCTCGAATTTCTTCGTCGTCCGTATCCCAACCATGCTGACCATAGTTTGGCCAGGGCTCTCCTGACAAAAAGAGAGATTTTAGTGAATTCAGGATATCGCCAAAGGGCGAGTGCTGAAAGACGTCCGAGGCGGTGAACTCCATGACCGGAGCCCAATCGGGCTCGATCGAAAGAGGTGCGGGATATACTGAGTCCGGAACGGAGTCCGGCACCTTAGAGTCACGGGCCCTGCAAAGGACCAGGCTGGTATTCGGCTCTATCGCCGTAGAGATTGCGACTCTCGGGGTGGCGTCCAACCGTCCATCCCCGACTAGCGCCGTAGGCTCCAAGCTAATGGTCGGAGCGGACGCATGAGCGACGCTCTAGGAGTTGTCCGGCAGCAGAGCTAAATCATGCCCATCGTGACAGCGCGGCGTGCTCGGCCATGGCTCTAATCCGTCGAAGATCAAGTCCCCGCGGATGTCGGCCGTGTAATTTAAGCTTCCAAACCTGACCTGATGGCCAGGGGCGTAGCTTTCGATCTGCTCCAGATGGCCAAACGAGTTGGCCCGCAGTGCGAAGCCGCCGAATACGAAGATCTGTCCGGGGAGAAAGGTCTCACCCTGGACCGCATCGTGATTGACGATCGAAGAAGCCATCGGGCCTAAAGGCGACGACACAGAGGAACTCTCAATGAAAGCACCAATGTCGGTGTTAAAACCAGCGGATCTCGGGTAGAGGGTCCCGAACTGTGCGTCTAGGCGGATGGTAATAGGAGACAAGGGACACGATATTTTTACCCAGGTTCGGGCCCTCTCGACGGAGGTAAAACCCTACTCCTGCTTGATTAATATTGATGATATGGGTAGTACAAGAGTAGATCTACAACGAGATCAGAGAGGCTAAACCCTAGAAGCTAGCCTATGGTATGATTGTTGTTCGTCCTACGGACTAAAACTCTCCGGTTTATATAGACACCGGAGAGGGCTAGGGTTACACAGAGTCGGTTACAATGGGAGGAGATCTTCATATTGTATTGCCAAGCTTGCCTTCCACGCCAAGGAAAGTCCCATCCGAACGCGGGACGGAGTCTTCAATCTTGTATCTTCATAGTCCAGGAGTCTGGCCAAAGGTCATAGTACGGCCATCCGGACACCCCCTAATCCAGGACTCCCTCACCACCCACCACCCACTTTGTAGCCACTGTTGATGATTTAACCGACATGCTCGACTTCGACTCCGAAGACATCGATGGTATGGACGCCAATGAAGGAGACGACCAAGAACCAGTGCCTACAGGGCACTGGACAACCACCTCATCTCACGATGTATACATGGTGGACACACCAAAAAGAAACGATGATGAGGAACAAAGGGACGCAACGAGGGATCGTTCGCTCGAAAAGCAATCAAAGCGGCGGCGTAAGCATCGTGCTAAACCCCACCTCGACAGAGACCCAGCCATAGAGCAGGGCAAACCAGCGTACGACGAACATGCCATCGAGCAACCGTCCGAATAGGGCAACTTGGGTAAACAAACCAACAACCCATCCCCGGCGAAGATAATAGTCCGGACGACCTCACGCTGGACAAGTTGCTGGAGCAGAAGAACCTCCACCAAAGGCTCGTCGCCACCGCGCGTAGCCTGAAAAAGCAGAAGCGGAAACTCAAAGCAGTGGAAGATGCACTCAGAATTAGATGGAGCAAAGTACTCAACACCGCAGACAAATACGGCGACAGTCGCCACACAAAGAGCTATCCGAAGCGAAAATTACTACCGGAATTTGACGAGGAAGCCTTTGAGCACCCACAATCAAAGAATAAGGAAAACACCCGGTCGGGTAAACAACCCTACGGCCAACATAGAGCGGCAATGGGCGCCGCACTCAAGCCGGCACGCGATCTGCACAAGGACTCGCATCAAAAATATGGCCCAGCCAGATCTATCTACAGGCCAAGAAAGCAAGCTCTAGTAAGCAATGCAACGTAACAAGTATCTGAACATCACGGCACACCCCAATACAGGGGTGCCGCACACCCCCTATGTTTCACCGATGAGGTGGTGGACCATGAATTTCCAGCGGGATTCAAACCCGTAAACATAGAGGCATACGACGGAACAACAGACCCTGGAGTCTGGATTGAGGATTATATCCTCCACATACACATGGCCAGAGGAGATGACCTCCACGCCATAAAATATTTACCCCTCAAGCTCAAAGGGCCAGCCCGGCATTGGCTTAAAAGCCTTCCCGAAAACACCATAGGAAGTTGGGAAGAGCTCGAGGATGCTTTTCGGGAAAAATTTCAAGGGACTTATGTCCGACCTCCGGATGCAGACAATCTAGGTCATATAACTCAACAACCCGGAGAATCAGCCCGGAAACTCTGGAACAGATTTCTTACTAAAAAGAACCAGATAGTCGATTGTCCGGACGCCGAAGCCTTAGCAGCTTTCAAGCACAGCGTTCGAGACGAATGGCTCGCCAGACACCTCGGCCAAGAAAAGCCAAGAACAATGGCCGCATTAACAAGCCTCATGACCCGCTTTTGCGCAGGAGAAGACAGCTAGTTGGCAAGGAGCAGCACCAGCGATCCAAGTACATCCGAATCTAGGGATGGAAACGGGAAACCACGACGTAGCAAGGACCAGCGCCGGACCAAGGGAAGCAGCCCGAAGAGCACGACAGTCAACGCCGGATCCAAAAGCTCTCGGCAGAATCAGAAAAAGCCGCCCCCAAGGATAATAGGGATGAGATATCTAAACTCAACAAAATCTTGGACAAAATATGCCAAATCCACAGTACTCTCGGGAGGCCTGCAAACCATACCCACAGAGATTGTTGGGTCTTCAAGCAATCCGGCAAACTTAACGCCGAACACAAGGGGCTCGACATACCAAGTGAGGATGACGACGAACCCCACAAGCAGAGCACCGGAGAGCAAAAGAATTTCCCGCAAGAAGTCAAAACAGTAAATTCACTTCATGTGACAAAAGGGAAAAATAGAGTGGCGCCTATGGAGATACGCACCATATGGACTGTCCCAGAGGAGTCCCGCCATTGGTTATTACAACCAATCACCTTCGACCATCGGGATTACTCTAGAAGTATCCGGAGCACAGGCTGGACTGCCTTGGTATTAGACCCGATAATTGACGGACTCCACTTTACCCAAGTCCTAATGGACGGCGGCAGTGATCTAAACCTGCTATACCAAGACACAATCCTCAAAATGGGGATAAACCTAACAATAATTCGCCATGGCAACACTTCCTTTCAAGGGGTAACGCGAGGCCCAGATACCCATTGTACGGGTTCCCTCTTGTTAGAAGTTATGTCCGGCTTCCCCGACAACTTCCGAAGTGAAAAGCTAACCTTCCACATCGCCCCATTCACAAGTAGCTATCAAGCACTACTAGGACGCGAAGTTTTCGCCCGCTTTAACGCAATACTGCATTATGCATCCCTTACACTTAAAATGCCCGGTCCGTGAGGCATCATCTCATTAAATGGAAATATCGAGTGTTCCTCGAGCACAGAAGATTGTGCGGCTGCCTTGACAGCCACACACTAAACCAGCTTTACTAGTCAAAGCACCTAAGTAGGTCGTTCAAGACCCCGGACATGGCTAGACGAGTCCGGCGTAAACATACAAAGTCTTACTAGCCGCATACCCCTGTACAAGGGGCTCTGCGCGTATACAACAAGAGACAATAAAGCTCAATTCTACCCATTTTTGAATTATACTTTGTTTATTTAATATAACATAGATTTTTTCACATGATTGTTTTCAACTAAGTTCCTCTCTTTTACAGATGAACACCATGCTACACACGTCCAGGACATGGCACAACGGGGACACAGGCGCAGACGTGCAGTAGGGACCCATTCTAAGGATTCTTTTCAGGTTAAGACCCTGCGTAAACCTTTTTTACTATCTCTTGTTGATAACATCCCCCGGTTTTTTGTTATAACCGAGGAGGAGGCTGGCGTCTTGGCATGTGGCCAATTTTGTGCGTACCTGGACACCAGGGGCTTCTTACCCAGGGCTTTGTTCAGCCCGTTTTCATAAAGACCGAATACCTTAGGGAGTGTTCGGCGTCGCGAGTTTGGCCCTATATGCATCAGCTCTGAATCATGTCTTTGGTCAAATGTTA
The DNA here is from genome assembly GCF_018294505.1 of Triticum aestivum. Taxonomy (NCBI): domain Eukaryota; kingdom Viridiplantae; phylum Streptophyta; class Magnoliopsida; order Poales; family Poaceae; genus Triticum; species Triticum aestivum. The sequence continues at coordinate 81,551,614 of NC_057807.1, read as the reverse complement.
GGTTTTCTCGGCTCCTGTGTTTTGCTGCCTTACGTTCCGCTCTATTGGCTAAGGCGGCACCAGGAGAACTACTGCGATTGTGCCTGTCGGCCATGTGACCTTGGGCATCTTGCTCACCATGGCGCTGCCGCACTCGGCGTGCTTGCTATTCACCACCTTGGGCTTCACATTGAAGATCTTCAGCCATAAGCCGAAGTGGGGTGAAATACGAAGAAAGGCCTCACACACGATGATGAACATCGAGATGTTAAGGAAAGAATTAGGGGACAGATCGTGAAAATCAATCCCGTAATAATACATGATGCCGCAAACAAATGGGTGAAGGGGAAACCCGAGACCGCAGAAGAAATGAGGAAGAAACACGACCCTCTTGTGAGGCTCTAGATTAGGGACGATCTGTCCCGCCGTCGGAAGACGGTGGCCGATTTTCTTGGCCAGGTACCCGGCCTCTTGAAGTTTTTTGATATCCTTCTCATGGATGGTAGAGGCCATCCATTTGCCTCCTGCTCCGGATCCGGACATCTTCGAAGAACCTCTTCTTGGTGGAGAAGACAAACGCTTGGGCGCTAGGGCTCGAGCGAAGGGGAATGGACGAATGGAACGAAAAGGCATGGGTAAAGAAGAAGAGGCCTTATCTCTTTGTAGAGGCCACGAAAACTTTTGCGCCTCCCTACTTGCCTGATGGAACCTACTCATTCCCCACTCGCCGCGGTTGGCAGTACGGTTGGGCTACCCGCGCCCGTATTGATGAAAGTCCCGTGATAAGGGGAACATGATCTCTGCTTTGACAAGATGTCCCGAGGAAACCGCCTCGCTATATCCATAGTAGCTGGTTGGGAAAATGGCTCGAATAATGACTCGGCCATGGTGTGATGTCACGTTATCTAAAGTTGTCAGCAGATTATATTTGTGGAATATTGTTCTCTCTGCGGTGGTATGTGAAAATCGTCTTGCAGAGCCGGACACGATCTAAGTGTTCCAGGTTTACTTTGGGGTATTCGGAGATGGAACCCGCCTTGCAATGCCGAAGACAATCTGTGCGCTGGACTCATCGTCATTGAAGCCTGGTTCAGGGGCTACTAAGGGAGTCCTGGATAAGGGGGTATCCAGATAGCCAGACTATATACTTTGGCCGGACTATTGGACCGTGAAGATACAAGACTCAAGACTTCGTCCCGTGTCCGGATGGGAATCTCCTTTGCGTGGAAGACAAGCTTGGCGATCCGGATGTTAGATCTCCTTCTTTGTAACCGACTCTGTGTAACCCTAGCCCCCTCTGGTGTCTATATAAACTGGAGGGTTTAGTCCGTAGGACAAAAAACAACAATCATAATCATCATAGGCTAGCTCCTAGGGTTTAGCCTCTATGATCTCATGGTAGATCTACTCTTGTAATACTCATATCATCAAGATCAATCAAGAAGGAAGTAGGGTATTACCTCCATCGAGAGGGCTCGAACCTGGGTAAAACATCGTGTCCCCTGCCTCCTGTTACCATTAGCCTTAGACGCACAGTTCGGGACCCCCTACCCGAGATCCGCCGGTTTTGACACCGACAACGGGGCTCCCGAGGCGTCACCCTCCGGAGCTTATGAAGCCCGCCCTTAGGCAGTGGTCGATGGGGAGACACGACCTGCAACTCCCGAGGCTGGAGCCCCCGAGGCCTCGATAGGTCATCAGGAAGTGGTTCCTGATCGCTCGTCCCAGCTTGGCGCCCCTAAGGTTGGCTGCCTGAGCGCTTCTTCATCCGCGCTCGCAACGGCCCACATGTTGAGCGCCTGGGCTAGTTCCGCATAGACTTTGACACCCTTCGCAAGAGGAAGGAGTCCTCGAGTGGCGGCGAGCACCCCCGCCGACCGTTGAAGCATAGGAAGTACTTCGCCATAGATGAATAAGTACCCTATTCTTGTAATTCCTCAATCGCTGCTCCCCTTCCTAACTGTGTCCCTTCAGGATCCCTCCTGCCAAGCCTGCGAAGTCTGCCAGGGAGCAACTTCCTCCGGTCTCGCCTACATTGCTGGCCTTGAGCGTTCCGAGCTTGTGTACTACCCCCAACACGAGTTCGGTCGGAGAAGTAAGCCGGCCCGCAGGGTGCCTTGAGCCTCTGCCCTTGTCGTCCTTCCTTCTCGACCTCGCCCGGGGTGTGACCAGCCTGCCCAGGGCTCCCCCTCTGATCGTGGATGGCGAATGGTTGAAGTCGGTCCTTGTCTCTTCTTCTAGGGATGGACCTGCGCCGGCCAGGGTCCCTTGCAGAGCCCGTCCGGCAATCTTGGGGGCGCCAGCCCCCAGCCCCCTGCCGAGAGGGGGCGAACCGCTTCAGGGCCCACCGCCAACACCGGCGACGGAGGACGACATTGACAACGTGCTCAGGCGAGCGTGGGAGCGCAGCGTCATTTGCCAAGAGTTCCTCCTCAAGGTGATGGAGGCGATGGGCCAGTTGGTGGAGAGCTCGCGGACGTGGACGTGTGTCTTGAAGCCAAGGGCCTGCAGCTAATTGAGGAGAGGCGCAAGCTGAAGGTGGCAGTCAACCTTGGGCGTCATCAACGGGAGCTCGACAACACGAAGGCCGAAGCGTCCCTTGCAGCCTCACAAAAGGTATGCTCCCGAGCTATTGAGGAGGCTCGGGAAGCAGACCAACGGCGCGAGATCGCAAAGAAGCGCACGTGGGAGCTCCAAGCCTGGAGCACTTCCCTGGAGCAGCAAGTGTTGCTGCACCAGGCCGCCCTTGCGACGCTGAGGGGGACGCCCGTCGAGGAGGAGGAGCTCCAGAGGTGCGAGGAAGCACTGACGCTGGAGGCCGCCGAGCGCAATCTCGACCTTGAGCGGTTGGAGACAAGGGAGCGCCAGGTTACCCAGGCGGAGGATGATGTTGGCACGCGGGAGGCTCGAATCCAAGAAGAGGTTGACCAGCGCGTGGTGGAAGTTCGCGCGGATCTTGCACGCGAGTATCACCAGAGGCTAGAGCTGATTGAAGTTGAGGCTGTGGGCAGGACTGCCGCCCTCGGGTCCAAGCTGACTGAAGCGACGCAGCGCACGGAGGCCACCACAGCCGCCCTGATCTCGGTGCAGACTGAGTTGGCCTCCTCCCGGGTCGAGCTGCTTCTTCTTCAATGGTGGGTTGACGACGCTGAGTCCGCTGCGTGACAGAACAGAGAAGCAATTCTCCAGCGGCAGAGCTAGAGCACATGCATGGCCCTATGCTCTAAGCGCTCAGGGACAGGGCCAACACGGCCCTAGGCAATATCTGCAATGCGAACGCTCCGCAACCTCACGTGACCAACTATGCCAGCCATCTCCAGTTCTTCACTTACGTGGTGATGCGTCTGGAGAATCGCTCTAAGAGAGCTCGCCATCTTGTTGAGGAGAGGAGCCGCAGCCTGCTCGGGCGTGCATTCTCCCGTGTCTTCAGCCATCTTCAGGACAGAGATCCCCACTTCGACTTCGACACCGTCATTGCTCCGGTGCTCGTGGCCATATGAGGCAACCTGGCGCGGTGGGTAGAGGACAACATGGATGCGCTTGTTAGGGCCTTCGCTTCTGATGATGACGGGGTGATAGTCGCCGCAGACGAAGCCGACGTGGTGAATGGCGGTGAAGACGGCGCCAATGATGGCGATGGCGATGCCAGTGACGGCGACAGCGGCGCTAGCGATGCCTCTGGAGGCGACCAAGAAGATGCGGTGAGTGATATGTCTGTCTGATCCTGTGTCTCCCTGCTGTTTATCCTGCACACAAAAAGCTCGGGCGAGGCCTTGAAGGTTGTAAGAGCATTTTGGGAGGGGAAGCCCCTCATGTAAAAAAGATTGTTGTCCGCACGTTTTAGGAGTGATGTCAAATGCACGCCTGCATGATGTTATGGGCCCCGTGATGAGTTAGTTGCTGTGGTTTACCTTTAGCTCGAACAATCCTTGAGTAGGCTTGCAGGGCCGTGATCCTCCGAGGGTCCTGTCGGCGTTCTGGGAACAGGGGTACCCAGACTTGCCTGCCTGCGGTGTGGCTCAAGGAGTGGCCCAGTACGGCCCATCTTCATCGACACATGCTCAAGACCCTCGCGAGGGGCCAAGCCTCGCGGGGCGGACGACAGGAAGCTTCCTTAGGCATAGCCTCGTCAGGCTGGCTCGCGAGGAGGCGGAGAGATCAAGGAGGGGTACCTCATGAGGTGCCCGTGATGCAAGCCATCACAACCGAAGTCAGGCGGGCCCCGGCCTGCGCAGGGTCCTTGTTTCCTCTTTTGTGCAAAGGGGGCAAGCGCAGGTGAGGGTATCAAGCAAAGGCAACCATTTCGGTGCAACAAGACCAAGACCAGCAGAACGACAGGATGGAGGTCATCGTGGAGCCCAAGCCGGCGTCATCATCAGAGCCTTTGGCAGGCGAGGACAAACTTTAGTCAGGATAAGTGTACTAGATGTTCCCCTTCAAAATGGCCAATTGTTGGCGCCCTTCCCGCTCAATATTTGGGAAGAGAACCAGGGCCTTGCTCTATAAATAGGACTAGCCACTCTCAAGAGAAGGGGATCGAGCAGTCAAACCTTAGCCAGAACCACCAACACAAGAACACCCCTTGCAAGGCTGTTCTTCCTTTGTATTGTTCATCATCAGCCCCTGAGGCAATCCACCACACCACAAATTAGAGTAGGGTATTACACCACAATGGTGGCCCGAACTAGTATAAACCTCGTGTCCCTTGTGTTGTTCTTCGTGTAGTTTAGATCCTTTGCAAGGCGACGAGATGTGAGTTGGTAGAGGGAGTGATCTTCGTGCGCACCCCAGAGTTCAAACCTTAAGGGTCTGCCAGAACCCGAAATCCGAGAGGTCCTCTCGGGGACCTGTTGACCATGTGGCCGGGGCCCGACCACCATGCCTGGCCATGAACCGAGAAAGCCGGCCATTGCCTTTGCCTCCTCCTCATCCGCCTCGATAACCTCCTCCTCCGGAGCACAAGGTTCTAAAGATTTCCGCCTCCACGTCGCCATCAAGCAGCTAATCGGCCGCCGATGTTTACCCCACCAAGCTTGGCGTCGACTAAGTGGAGTAGCGGTGGCCTTCCTGGGACCAGAGCGGCGGTGACCTACCATGTACTACTCTTCCTTGCTGCCAGCTGCACCCAAGCACGCGCGTCGGCTTCGTGGTCGTGGCGGCGGAGGGCGGCCGGTGGGTGCCGGCGAACTCCTTCGTCTGCTCCTGCAACAGTACGTCGAAGAGAGATTTGGAGCGCGCCCAGAGCGGAGTCGCTGATGTACTTTGTCTGCTCCTGCGATAGTACATCCAAGAGAGCTTCGGAGCACCAGGACGCCATGTTTGGAGTGGTGCCGCCAGAAGAAAGGGACCGGAGGAGAATGAGTGTGGGTCTTTGGCTATGGCTAGGAGCTGGGGCTCAAGTTAATATAGCGGGCGAATGGCAATGAGCCGCGGTAGACGGATGGACGGCTGGCGCCAGAGTAGGTTCGTCAGGCGTGAATGCGGACACTGCATCAGTGACTTAACTGCGGGTGCATTGGGTTACTGACAAGTGGTCCCAACGGGCATCTGGCCCGCATGTTAGTGACACACCAACTGCACCTTGTGTTAAGTCCGGTGAATGCGGCATTGACGTTCTGGAGAGATGGTGAATGTTTCAGGCGGGAAGCGCGTGCTAGCCATGGAAGGGGTTTTGGTAGGCTAGGGCGGTCAGACGTTGGCGTGGTGGTAATGTGTGAACTCATGGATGATGAGCCTTTGAAGCATATGCGGCACGTATTGACAACCAGGCGTCCATGCAACCGCTCTTGTCGCCAGCTAGCCTTCGACGACAACCATTAGACACCACACAACCATGCATAACTTATGAATAATGGACAAATCGATCAGACACACACTCGTGTGCAGTGGAACTAAGATCGGTCGCTCACGATAGTACATACTCTGTACCATAGTACCCTCTCTAGCTAGACTGTTTTATAGATTGTCGTTGTGATGGATGATATACATGAGCAAGGCGCTCCTGAGTATGACCGTTGGTGTTGAGCCAGGTGAATACATGCTCGGCGTTCGCGTAGGCCTTCATCAAACGTCTAAACAGTAATGTCAGGCACCGCCGGGGCGCGCAGGTGATGGGCTCGCCATTTGCATTGCGCCGTGAGCAGGACTTTGATTGAGAGGGCGACGTGCATGCATTATCATGCTTTGACAGCGTGAGCGTGAGTGTATGACACAAAGTATTTCATTTATTTGGTTGAAGAGTGTGCGTTGCAGCGATGAGTCTGTGGTTTGATTCCCCACATACGCATAATTTTGGTTTTTATTTCTTTCTCCACTGACAGGTAGGCCCGCATAGATAGATAAAGAACATGAGCTGACGAGGCGCATGCGGACTATTTTACTAGTCAACCAGACAAATACAGAGCTATACGCTGAGCGAGTGACTGTATAATCACCATATCTCATATACAATGATCAAAGTGAGCTATCAAGACAAGTTCGATGACTGCCAATGCATTTTACTCGGTAATAAATGACCAGGATTGAAGGGGAATCCAAATTTCTTTCGTCTTCTGTCCTTGAGCTCTTAACAAACCAATGCACTACGGTTGTCCGGCCACTCCACCCCAGAGCTCTCACCAAGCGTCGTTCAAGACACCAGCCGCACACTAACCGGTAAGGAAGCGATGGCATCCCGCCGCGCCGAGTTCCTGGCTGCCCACGACCGCACACAAAATGGTAGGGAAGCGATGGAATCCCGCCATGCCGAGTTCATCGCCGCTCGCGACCTCACACCTATGTGGGAGGAATTTGAAGCTGCCAAGGCCGAATGGGCGGTAGAGCAAGAGGCGGCCAAAGCCGCACAGAGGGAGCGGAAAAGTCAGAAAGCACTCAAGAAAAGAGAGGCCTGCCGCCGCAAGAAAGAAGAGGACGCACGCACTGTTGTGGAGAGGTCGGCGGAGATCCAAGCACGGTGGGGTGTCACCGACAAAGCTGGGAAGGAGAACGACGGTGTCTGGCCAGCATGTGAGAAGTAGTAGTACTAGTAGTTAGTGTGTGTGTCTGTGTCTGAGTACGAGCATGTACCATTACTACTAGTTACTACTGTAGTTTCTAAAGAAAATTACCAATACATTAGCCTAGACTCCATGGAAAAATTCCTATCCTATGCATCAAATGGCATCTCTTTCTCTATAGGAATTGATATGCATGTCATCTCACTTCCTATGATTTTCATATTCCTATCAAATTCCTATCCTATGAATGAAAGGAGGCCTCTGTTGGAGTAACTACTGTAACTAGCAGTACTGCTGGTACGGTAGTTTTCTTCAAGAAGCGGAATGCAACGAAGTCATGATGGTTCCTTTGTCCGATCAACTTCAAAGTGGGAAAGGTTGGGCCTGTGATTTGACGGCTCATTAGTCATTATTACTGCGGCGCGACGACTAGGGTGACTCTCCCTTGGAGTTCTGCGTGCATGGCAAGGGGGCCAGGATGGCCGACGTCCCACATGTTGGCGAACGGAAGTATTCTTTCCGATATCAAGGAGAAAGGAAATCGCATGGTACAGTATCATTGTTGATTGGTTCTCAAAAAAATAGTATCACTGCTGATTTATATTTATTTTTTATTTCTGATGAATGCTAGTGTTTCAACTCTTATGACGAAGAGTGCCAAACAAGGCACGTGCTGGATGTCCCACACGTCAGCGAAAGGAGTGGGACATGAACAGCATGGTAGAGCCCAGCACAAAAAACAACATGGTAGAGCGTCTCCACTTCTTCCACTTCTGGGTTGGAGACCACACGTAGTAGTACTAGTGGTATGAACGATACAAAGTGCGACCCGGAGAGAAATACATGTCTAGTTGGAAGGTCTCGGGGCATACACGTAAACAAATATAAAAGCTAATATGTGCCTCCAACTAATATAGTAGTAGTAGAGTACTTAGGCATGTACTCCATAACATCATCATGCATTGCACGTACAACATTTAGTGGCATGTAGTAAGAGACAAATGCCGCCCAAGAGTTCCCTTCTCGACCCACTTTTGGGTGTTTGGTAGAGTGTATGGAGGGTGCATGAGTCCACACTTGTTTAGCACAAATACACTAGAAGCATGCATGAAGAGAGCATGCATGAAGAGGGGTGTTGAGTTGAGCATGCATGAAGAGGGAACAACTATGCTGAGACGAGAACGCAACCAAACACACCCTATATGCCACGCATGTTCATACCATTTGTGCCTTTCTACTTCACTTACTGCGCTACATTACTCAGGTTCGTACGTCCACTCCTGGGTACATGTCCGTCTCGTAGTTCCAGTCCCACATGTTCTTCATATAGATGGAACGATCCTTGCATGACACATGCCCCTTGATGCTAGATGTCTCGCGTGTTGGTAAAAGGATGGACAAAGCTCACGTAAACAAATAGAGTGGAAGAACATAGATTCCCAACGACTGAGAAGGAGCAACAAACCTCGTGGTGGAGCGTCTGCACTCATAATATTTTATATTATTCAGCGATATAAAATCAACCAATCATCTCCACAGTGGACTGTAAGAGTACGAAACACGGCAGCCCAGTGTAGTTACATCATACTAGTACATGGCTAACCCCCACTATCACCATATTTCTTGGCTTCCATGCGACACCTATCTCTAGTAATCCAGCAGCCCGTATCGCTTCTCCCTCCTCGTCTCTCTCAAAGTGCGGGGGGCTGGGGGGTTTGCCATCTATTGAGGTCGGTTAACTCATCACATGTTAGCGACATGCCAAGAGAATTCTAAAAAATAGTATTGTACTCTATTGTTATGCCAAGAAGAGGAAGCGCTTTGACTGATGGACCAAACGAGACAGGCGTGTCATGCCGTGAATGGGTCAAGTTTCTGGTTTTGAACTCGTTTAGAACACTTGGTTTTGACTATTGATAAGATTTTATATAGGGCCTAATGTATTCTTCGAGGATGCCTTTGACTATTGATAAGATTTTATATAATTTGAAAATTATATCATTCAAAGATCCTTTCACATTCCGTTTTCAAAAAGAAAAAAATCCTTTCATGTACGAATTTGACTATATGCTTTGAGCGACTTGCATGTCATATACTGCTCCTGTTTGGATACTCTAACTTAGCTAGAGGTTAGACTAACTCATGACTAACCCTGAACTAACTATAGCCAAAGAGGTGTTTGGTGACAGGGTTAGATTGACAATAAATGCACTTGATGGAGAGAGAAAAGTGATTTTTCAGTGGGCCCAATGAGAACTATCTCCAGTTAGCACACTCGACGATGATATAAGTGGAGGGGGGCAATCCTCGACGATGATAAATTCATCGTGCCTGAGGATCCGTCGAACAAGAGCGTTTTAAACGCAGGCTTATGGCCACGGCGAACAGCCTCAAGAAAAAGCAGCAACAGCTTAGAGCTGATCAAGATCTACTAGCCGACAGATGGACTGAAGTCCTCGCGGCCGAAGAGCATGAGCTCGAACGCCCCTCCAAAATCTAACCTAAACGCAAGCTGCTCCCCCGATTAGAGGAGGAAGTGTATGAACCCGCATCACCAGGAGACAATACGGCTGGCCGACCACCCTTTGGTCGCGACAGAGAGGCCTCTAGGCCCTTCACTAGACCCGTACCCCGGCATCGCTCGAAAAGCACAAGGCCACAGGGGAACGCTCCGGACTTGCGAGATATATTGGAGGATAAGGCAAGACAATCAAGATCTATCTACGGATCGCGTGGGCGCCCTACGGTACGTGACGACAGCCGTCGCGCCGGACACAGTAAGTCCGGCCGGGTCGAACAAAACAGACAAAGTTCTTTTGAGCTCCGTCGTGATATCGCCCAGTACAGAGGCGCTGCACACCCACTATGCTTCACAGATGAAGTAATGGATCATCAAATCCCCGAAGGGTTCAAACCCGTGAATATCGAATCTTACGATGGCACAACAGACCCCGCAGTTTGGATCAAAGACTATCTTCTTCACATCCACATGGCCCGCGGTGACGATCTACACGCCATCAAATATCTCCCCCTCAAGCTTAAAGGACCAGCTCCGCATTGGCTTAACAGCTTGCTAGCAGAGTCAATTGGGAGTTGGGAAGACCTGGAAGCCGCATTCCTCGATAACTTCCAAGGCACGTATGTGCGACCACCAGACGCTGATGACCTAAGCCAAATAATTCAGCAGCCAGACGAATCGGCCAGACAATTCTGGACACGGTTCTTAACAAAGAAAAACCAAATCGTCGACTGTCCAGATGCGGAGGCCCTCGCGGCCTTCAAGCATAATATCCGCGACGAGTGGCTTGCCCAGCACCTGCGACAGGAAAAGCCGAAATCCATGGCAGCCCTCACATCACTCATGATCCGCTTCTGCGCGGGTGAGGACAGCTAGCTAGCACGCAGCAACAACCTCAGCAAAAATTTTGGCAGTCCGGATTTCAAGGACCGAAATAGCAGGTCGCGTCGTAACAAAAATAAGCGCCGCATCAATGGCGACAATAGTGAGGATACGGCAGTCAATGCCGGATTCAGAGGCTCTAAACCCGATCAGCGGAAAAAGCCATTCAAAAGAACTACTCCGGGTCCATCCAATTTGGACCGAATACTCGACCGCTCGTGCCAGATACACGGCACCCCCGAAAAACCAGCCAACCACACCAACAGGGACTGTTGGGTATTCAAGCAGGCAGGCAAGTTAATTGCCGAAAACAATGACAAGGGGCTGCATAGCGATGACGAGGAAGAGACCCGACCGCCGAACAATAGAGGACAGAAGGGTTTCCCCCCACAGGTGCGGACGGTGAACATGATATACGCAACACACATACCCAAAAGGGAGCGGAAGCGTGCACTCAGGGATGTATACGCGATGGAGCCAGTCGCCCTGAAGTTCAATCCATGGTCCTCCTGTCCGATCACTTTTGACCAAAGGGACCACCCCACCAGCATCCGCCACGGCGGATTCGCTGCATTGGTCTTAGACCCAATCGTCGATCGATTTCACCTCACCAGAGTCCTGATGGACGGCGGCAGCAGCCTGAACCTGCTCTATCAGGATACAGTGCGCAAAATGGGCATAGACCCCTCAAGGATTAAACCTACCAAGACGACCTTTAAAGGCGTCATACCAGGTGTAGAAGCCAATTGTACAGGCTCAGTTACACTGGAAGTGGTCTTCGGATCCCCGGATAACTTCTGAAGCGAGGAGTTAATCTTCGACATAGTCCCGTTCCGCAGCGGCTATCATGCCTTGCTCGGACGTACCGCATTTGCAAAGTTCAACGCGGTGCCACACTACGCATACCTCAAGCTCAAGATGCCAGGCCCTCGAGGAGTCATCACGGTCAACGGAAACACTGAACGTTCTCTCCGAACGGAGGAACATACAGCGGCTCTCGCGGTAGAAGTACAATGCAGCCTCTTAAGGCAATTCTCAAGTCCGGCCGTTAAGCGGCCTGACATAGCTAAGCGTGCCCGGAGTAACCTACAACAAGACCACCTGGCACGTTCCGAGCACACGTAGCAGTGCGGCCCCAACCCCAGCCCCTGCAAAACGTCAAAACAGGTCCTTCGCGTACACCATCACGCTCTGAAGATACCATGGGCATGGGGAGAGGGGCACGACCACGATAAGCCCAGACCGCAGATCAACCACACCAGGTGCTCTCAAGTGTGTCGTTCTTTTTTTTCTTTTTACCTTTTATTTTTTACCCACAGGACTCCGTTCGTCAGAGGCCCTGTCCGGCAGCAGACTTGCCGAACTCACGATGCAACGTCCAGGGGAAGGATAAAGGCTACAACGAATATACAGGTGGTCTCCATTATGAGCATTTTTATACACCAATCCGCAGCCTACCCCTGGAGGGGGACATGTTTAATAGTCCCATCCCTTGCTTATCGCACTATCTGTATCATTCTGCACTCATAGCAACACTTATTGAATAAAACAATGCAGCACCTTTTTGCTCATAATTGCATTTCTTTTTCATACATATGTTCATTTACGACATGTCGCATCCGTACACTTTGGACGGTTAAAACACACCAGGGGCTTATGTTTCCCGCATCATGGTGTGATAAGTCCGAATACTTTCACAAGTACGGCACCCCGGACTTATAGCATTATATGCATCGGCTCCGAATCATGTCTTGGGTCAATAGTTGGGTTTGCCCGGCTCCCATGTTTTGGTACCTTACGTTCCGTTGTATCGGCTAAGGTAGCACTGGGAGAACCACTGCGATTGCGCCCCAGTTGAGCTGGGTTAACGCCTCAGTGGAGAAAGCTAAAACTGACCGTCATGATGAGGCGAGAGCCGGTCGCTGTTCGAGAGGTTTTTGCGAGTCCTTAAAGACTTATGCCGCTTAGAGCGAGGAGCCGGATCTTGTCCGGCCCAGGCGTGGATAGCGCCCCAAATTCGGCCTTCCGAAGACTAGGGGCTTCGCCAAAATTTAAAATTATAGAATTCTATGGCTAAGTGAGAGTGTTCAAGCATTATAAGTCCGGTTGCCTTGTTCGCTGTGTTGAGCGCCTCCCTAGATGGACCCAAAAATGGGAACAAGAGTGCTCAAGTTTATCCCGAACACCCCAGCACTCGTGGCATGGGGGCTGAAGCCGATGACTTGCCATCTCTCAGATTTGATAAACAGCCGCACAGAAGGTAATATTTTAAATTAACAAGCGTTGCTTAGCGCATATGAACTAAGTTTTCAGTGCACAGGATAACAAAATGCGAGTCTACTCAAAAATTACATCTTTGGAGCACTCCCCCGCAATAGTGCAGGCGCCCTTCAGCACACTCTTATAATACATCTCGGGTGTGTGATGCTCCTTGCCCTCTGGTGGCGGGTCCGTCACAAGCTTCTGGGCATCCATCTTGCCCCAGTGCACCTTTGCGCAGGCAAGGGCCTGACGGGCACCCTCAATACAGGCGGAGTGCTTAATGACTTCAACCCACAGACACGCATCCACCAGCCGCCGCAGCAGGCCAAAGTAGCTCCCAGGCATGCCCTCCTTAGGCCACAGCCGAACTATGAGGCCCTTCATGGCCTGTTCAGCCGCCTTGTGGAGCTCGACCAGCTGCTTCAGCTGGTCGCTAAGGGGCACCGGATGTTCGGCCTCAGCATACTAAGACCAGAAGACCTTCTCCGTCGAGCTCCCCTCCTCGGCCCGGTAGAATGCGGCAGCATCGGACACACTGCGAGGAAGATCTGCAAACGCTCCTGGAGAGCTCCGAATTCGGGTAAGCAACAGGTAATTAACACTCACATGCTTACTTTGCATGAAAAATGCCTTACCCGCTGCTATTTTCTTCACCGCCTCAATCTCCTGGAGGGCCTTGTAGGCTTCGGCCTTAGCGGCTTTGGCACTCTCAAGAGCCGTTGCAAGCTCAGACTCTCGAGTCTTCGAGTCACACTCCAGGCTCTCATGTTTTTTCACGAGATCCTGGAGCTCTTGTTGTACCTCCGCCACTCGCGCCTCCTGCTTCTCTTGCTCAGTGCGCTCTGCGGCCGCATTGCGTTCGGCCGCAGCCACCGCCGATTTCAGGGTCGCCACCTCGTTAGTGGCCCCTGCAATACCCACATTATCCTTGTCATTCTTTTGCAACCAAAATCCTTTTCTGTAAGGTACAATTTTAATAAGGTGTTACTCACCTTCCTTGTCCTCGAGCTGCTTCTTGGCATGGTCGAGCTCGTTCTCGGACCGCTCGAGGTTTTCCTTCAAAGTATTGACCTCTGCAGTCAGTGCGGCAGAGGTCAGCAGCGCAGCCTGCAATCCCATTTTGACATATTTATTATGACTCCTGCGTATATCTTTTTAGATCCTCAGTTCGGCTTTTCTTTCCAAACACCAAACCGAGCATCAGGGGCTACTGTCTATGCGGTACCATTTTATACATATTGAAATTCTTACCTCAAAGCCTGTTAGAAGGCTGCTGCAGGCTTCGGTCAGCCCGCTCTAGGCGAGCTGCACCTTCTGGATCACCGCACTCATAACGGTGCGGTGTTCCTCTTTGATGGAGGCGCCATTGAGCGCCTCCAGCAAGCTATCCGGCGCCTCCGGTTGGACGGAGGCTGCCGGCGTCACGGTCTTGCCCTTCTTACGAAGGGGTCGCCCGCCGGACTCCGGAGCCACTGTGGGTTCCGGGACCGAGTCCGGTGCAAAGTCCGGGAGGTTGTCCTGCGACACCTCTGGGGCCCTCTCCTCCTGGTGGGTCCCTTCCTGGGATCCCACCTCGGCATCGTTCATGTCACGGGGGGTGGAGGCAGTCGGAAGAGAATCCATATCCGACGCACCTAAGGACCCGCTCGATGAAGCGGGAAGATCATCCTTAGGCGGACTGCAGGGTTGTATGCGGCATTAGAAAGACATTATGTGGCGAAAAATATAAACCTTGAAGTTATTCGGGAGTCCGGATACTTACGATCTCGCCAGGGGCTTGGCCCTTGGAGGCCAGTCCTCGTCGTCGTCACTGGTGTTGGCGGAGCAGTCTGGGGGAAGAGTTTTTCCCTTCTTGGACCCTTCGGCCTCCCTTGTTGGGGAGGCCTTCCTTTTCTTCCCTCCCCCCGCCGGGGGAGAGGCTTTCTTCTTCTCCTCCTCGCCTTGGTGGGAGGAGTCGGCCTCGGATTCATCATCCGATAGCACCTGAAAACGGGAACTCTTCCGAGTCCCCGTGGCCTTCTTCTTGGCCTTCTTCTCCGGCACCACGTGGGGTGCCGGAGCCAGCAGCCCCGTTAGACGGGCGTCCGTTGGGTCCTCTGGCAATGGGGCCGGACAGATAGTCCGTTCGGCCTTCGCCAGCCAGTCCTGTCAAAGGTAAAGGGAGTTTAGATCCTGCATAGAGTCAAACTATGGAAAACAAGTGGCAAAATCACTTACCTCGTCAGCTGGACGCTGCGAGCGGAATCCGTGATCTTCGGTAGCGGATGCGGGAGCCTCGGCGCCCTTGAATAGCACCTTCCAGACATCTTCGTACGTACTGTCGAAGAGCCCGCTCAGAGTCTGGTGCTGCACCGGATCGAACTCCCACATGTTGAAGCCCCGTTGTTGGCACGGGAGAATCCGGCGGATGAGCATGACCTGGACTACGTTGACAAGCTTGAGCTTTTTGTCCACCAGCTTCTGGATACAGGCTTGGAGTCCGGTCAGCTCCTCCAAGTCCCCCCAGATCCGGCCACTCTCTTTCCAGGAGGTGAGCCGTGTAGGGATGCCGGATCTGAATTCGGGGGCCGCTGCCCAATCAGGGTCACGCGGCTCGGTGATGTAGAACCACCCCGATTGCCACCCCTTAATGGTTTCCACAAAAGTGCCCTCCAGCCACGTAACATGGGACATCCTGCCCACCATGGCGCCTCTGCACTCCGCTTGGCTGCCTTCACAACCTTCGGCTTGACACTGAAGGTCTTGAGGCACAAGCCGAAGTGGGGCTGGATGCAGAGGAAGGCCTCGCACACGACGATAAACGCCGAGATGTTGAGGATGAAATTCGGGGCCAGATCATGGAAATCTAGGCCGTAGTAGAACATGAGCCCCCGGACAAAGGGATGAAGTGGGAAGCCCAGTCAGCGGAGGAAATGGGGAAGAAATACTACCCTCTCATGGGGCCTGGGGGTGGGGATGAGCTCTCCCTCGTCGGGGAGCCGGTGCGCGATGTCGCTGGACAAATATCCGGCATCGCGCAGCTTCTGGATCTGCCCCTCCGTGATGGAGGAGGCCATCCACTTGCCTCCCGCTCCGAACATAGTTGGAGAAGGTTGAGGTGAGAAGTGCGGACTTGGGCGCTGGAGCACGAGTTCGCGGAGATGGATAAGCCAAGGAGGAAGAAGGCGCAGGTAAAAGGGTTGGATCTTTATCCCCTTATATGGGCGGACAAAAACATGTGTCCCCACCGGCCTGGTAAAACTCGCTTATCTCCCAAGCGTCACAATCAATGGCGCGGTTGGGTTACCCACGTCCGTATTGATGGGAATCCCGAAATAAGGGGAACACGATCTCTGCTTCGACAAGACGTGCCAAGGAAATCGCTTCGCTAAACGCGTGGAGGTGGAACAATAAAAACAATTTGAGTAAAGGCTTGGTAGTGGTGTGACGTCACGCCACAAAATACGTCAACAGATTGAACTTGTGTAATGTTATTCTCTCTACGGTGGTACGTGGAATTTATTTTGCAGAGCCGGACACTATCCTGGTGTTCACAATCTTCTATAAATTATTCGGAGGAAGAACCCGCCTTGCAATGCCGAAGACAACATGCACGCCGGACTCGCCTTCATTGAAGCCTGGTTTAGGGGCTACTGAGGGAGTTCTGGACTAGGGGCTGTCCGGATAGCCGAACTATCATCATCGGCCGGACTCCAAGACTATGAAGATACAAGATTGAAGACTTCGTCCCGTGTCCGGATGGGACTTTCCTTGGCGTGGAAGGCAAGCTTGGCGATACGGATATGTAGATCTCCTACCATTGTAACTGACTCTGTGTAACCCTAGCCCTCTCCGGTGTCTATATAAACCGGATGGCTTTAGTCCATAGGGCGAACAATAATCATACCATAGGCTAGCTTCTAGGGTTTAGCCTCCTTGATCTCGTGGTAGATCTACTCTTGTAACACACATCATCAATATTAATCAAGAAGGACGTAGGGTTTTACCTCCATCAAGAGGGCCCGAACCTGGGTAAAACATCGTGTCCCTTGTCTGCTGTTACCATCCGCCTAGACGCACAGTTTGGGACCCCCTACCCGAAATCCGCCGGTTTTGACACCGACGGTATCCCTCCCAAATGATGTTGCTCCTATTACTCATTGTGATGATGATAATTGCTATACTACTGATGCTATCCATACTATTAATGGTGAGAGTGATTATGCTTATGATATGAAAATGCACAAGCTTGGGGATGCTATGTTTGATGAGAAGGACATGTTTGAGAATTTATTTTCTACAATTAATGATTGTGCCAAGCTTGGGGATGCTATGTCTTATGAAGATGATATTTTTTACCTCCCAAGTTTTGAAAGTGGATTAGGAGAGGTCATGACTTTATTTAGTAATGATTCCACTATCTTGGAAGAGGTTTCAATTGATTATGATGAGAACAAAGTTGCTACTTATGATGATTATTGTGATGACACTTATGCTACAAAAAGTAGTGATGGTTATATTAAAACTTGTCATGATTATGATTACCATTTCTCTAAACATTACTCTTTTAATGTGGAAACAATTTATAGTATTCGAGTTTCTTATGATACTCCCACTGTTCCGAATGAGAAGAATTTTGCTTATGTGAAGAGTAGTAAATTTTCTATGATGGTAGATCATGAAAAGAATGCTTTATGTGATGGTTATATTGCTGAATTCATTCATGATGCTACTGAAAATTATTATGAGGGAGGAACCTATGCTTTTAGGAATTGCAATAATATCAAGTTTCCTCTCTATGTGCTTAAAGTTTTGAAGTTATGCTTGTTTTGCCTTGTTATGCTAGTTGATTATTGTTCCCATAAGTTGTTTGCTCACAAAATCCATATGCATAGGAAGTGGGTTAGACTTAAATGTGCTAGTCATATTCTTCATGATGCTCTCTTTATGTTTCAATTCTTATCTTTTATGTGAGCATCATGGAAATCATCATGCCTAGCTAGGGGCATTAAACGTTAGCGCTTGTCGGGAGGCAACCCAATTTTATTTTTGTTCTTTGCTTTTTGATCCTGTTTAATAATAAATAATTCATCTAGCCTCTGTTTATATGTGGTTTTATTATTTTAATTAGTGTTTGTGCCAAGTAGAACCTTTGGGAAGACTTGGGTGAAGTCTTTGCGATCTTCCTGTAAAAAACAGAAACTTTTGTGTTCACGAGATTAGCTGACATTTTTTACAGAAGAGTGATTTTAAGTTGATTATTTATTAAGATGATTAATAGACAAATTCCTCAGGTCCACAAATTTATTTCAGAATTTTTGGAGTTACATAAGTATTCGAATGATACAAATTACTACAGACTGTTCTATTTTTGACAGATTCTGTTTTCTCTGTGTTGTTTGCTTATTTCGATGAATCTATGAGTAGTATCGGAGGGTATGAACCATAGAGAAGTTGGAATACATTAGATATTATACCAATATGAATTTATAATGAGTTCACAACAGTACCTAAGTGGTGATTTATTTTCTTATACTAACGGAGCTTACGAGTTTTCTGTTAAGTTTTGTGTTGTGAAGTTTTCAAGTTTTGGGTAAAGATTCGATGGACTATGGAATAAGGAGTGGCAAGATCCTAAGCTTGGGGATGCCCAAGGAACCCAAGGTAATATTCAAGGACAACCAAGAGCCTAAGCTTTCGGATGCCTCGGATGGCATCCCCTCTTTCTTCTTCATTCGTCGGTAACTTTACTTGGAGCTATATTTTTATTCACCACATGATATGTGTTTTGCTTGGAGCGTAATTTTATTTTATTTTATTTTTCTTGATGTTTGAATAAAATAACAAGATATGAAATTCTTAAATTTTATAGAGTCTTCACATAGTTACATAATTATTCAACTACTCATTGATCTTCACTTATATCTTTTGGAGTAGTTTGTCATTTGCTCTAGTGCTTCACTTATATCTTATTAGACCACGGCGGTGGTTTTATTTTGAAGAAATAGATGAACTATCATGCTTCACTTACATTATATTGAGAGTCTTTAGAACAGCATGGTAATTTGCTTTGGTTATGAATTTAGTCCTAATATGATGGGCATCCAAGATGGGTATAATAAAAACTTTCATATAGAGTGCATTGAATACTATGAGAAGTTTGATACTTGATGATCGTTTTGAGATATGAAGATGGTGATATTAGAGTCGTGCTAGTTGAGTAATTATGAAATTGAGAAATAATTGTGTTGAGCTTTGCAACTCCCGTAGCATGCACGTATGGTAACCGTTGTGTGACAAATTTGAAGCATGGGGTGTTTCTTTGATTGCCTTCCTTATGAGTGGCGGTCGGGGACGAGCGATGGTCTTTTCCTACCAATCTATCCCCCTAGGAGCATGCACGTAGTGCTTGGTTTTGATGACTTGTAGATTTTTGCAATAAGTATGTGATTTCTTTATGACTAATGTTGAGTCCATGGATTATACGCACTCTCACCCTTCCATCATTGCTAGCCTCTTCGGTACCGTGCATTTCCCTTTATCACCTCGAGAGTTGGTGCAGACTTCGCCGGTACATCCAAACCCCGTGATATGATATGCTCTATCGCACATAAACCTCCTTATATCTTCCTCAAAACAGCCACCATACCTACCGATTATGGCATTTCCATAGCCATTCCAAGATATATTGCCATGCAACAATGGGCTTCCTCAAATGCCCTAGGTCTTCGTGAGCAAGCAAGTTGGATGCACACCGACTTAGTTTCTTTTGTTGAGCTTTCATACATTTATAGCTCTAGTGCATCTGTTGCATGGCAATCCCTACTCCTCGCATTGACATCAATTGATGGGCATTCCCATAGCCTGTTGATTAGCCGCGTCAATGTGAGACTTTATCCTTTTTTTTGTCTTCTCCACACAACCCCCATCATCATATTCTATTCCACCCATAGTTCTATGTCCATTGCTCACGCTCATGTATTGCGTGAAAATTCAAAAAGTTTGAGAATACTCAAGTATGAAACAATTGCTTGGCTTGTCATCGGGGTTGTGCATGACGAGAGCATTTTGTGTGACGAAAATGAAGCATGGCCAAACTATATGATTTTGTAGGGATGACCTTTCTTTGGCTATGTTATTTTGAGAAGACATAATTGCTTGGTTAGTATGCTTGAAGTATTATTATTTTTATGTCAATATTAAACTTTTGTCTTGAATCTTATGGATCTGAATATTCTTGCCACAATAAAGAAGATTACATTGAAAATTATGTTAGGTAGCATTCCACATCAATAATTCTGTTTTTATCATTTACCTACTCGAGGACAAGCAGGAATTAAGCTTGGGGATTCTTGATACGTCTCCAACGTATCTATAATTTTTGATTGTTCCATGCCATTATATTATCCATCTAGGATGTTTTATATGCATTTATATGCTATTTTATATGATTTTGGGGACTAACCTATTAACCTAGAGCCCAGTGCCAGTTTCTGTTTTTCCTTATTTTTGAGTATCACAGAAAAGGAAAACCAAACGGAGTCCAATTGACCTGAAATTTCATGAAGATTATTTTGGACCATAAGAAGCCCATAGAGTATCAGAGATGGGCCAGAAGAGTCCCGAGGCACCCACAAGGGTGGGGGCACGCCCTACCCCCTGGGCGCGCCTCCCTACCTTGTGGCCGCCTCGGAGACCCCCCTGACTTGTTCCCAACACCAAAACCTCTTATATAAACCCAAACTTCCAGAACATAACCTAGATCGGGAGTTCCGCCGCCGCAAGCCTCTGTAGCCACCAAAGACCAATCGGGACCCTATTCCGGCACCCTGTCAGAGGGGGAATCCCTCACCGGTGGCCATCTTCATCATCCCGGCGCTCTAAATGACGAGGAGGGAGTAGTTCACCCGCGGGGCTGATGGTATGTACTAGTAGCTATGTGTTTGACTCTCTCTCTCGTGTTCTTGATTTGGCACGATCTTGATGTATCGCGAGCTTTGCTATTATAGTTGGATCTTTCTCCCCCTCTACTCTCTTGTAATGGATTGAGTTTTCCCTTCGAAGTTATCTTATCAGATTGAGTCTTTCAGGATTTGAGAACACTTGATGTATGTCTTGCGTGGGATACTCGTGGTGACAATGGGGTATTCTATTGATTCACTTGATGTATGTTTTGGTGATCAACTTGCGGGTTCCGTGACCTTGGGAATCTATGCATATGGGTTGGCACACGTTTTTGTCTTGAATCTCCGGTAGAAACTTTGGGGCACTCTTTGAAGTTCTTTGTGTTGGTTGAATAGATGAATCTGAGATTGTGTGATGCATATCGAATAATCATACCCGCGGATACTTGAGGTGACATTGGAGTATCTAGGTGACATTAGGGTTTTGGTTGATTTGTGTCTTAAGGTGTTATTCTAGTATGAACTCTATGATAGATCAAACAGAAAGAATAGCTTCGTGTTATTTTACTACGGACTCTTGAATAGATCGATCAGAAAGGATAACTTTGAGGTGGTTTCATACCCTACAATAATCTCTTCGTTTGTTCTCCGCCATTAGTGACTTTGGAGTGACTCTTTGTTGCTTGTTGAGGGATAGTTATATGATCCAATTATGTTATTCTTGTTGAGAGAACTTGCACTAGTGAAAGTATGAACCATAGGCCTTGTTTGAACGCATTGTAATACCGTTTGTGCTCACTATTATCATTAGTTACCTTGCTTTTTTTATATTTTTGGATTACAAAAACCTATATCTACCATCCATATTGCACCTGTATCACCATCTCTTCGCTGAACTAGTGCACCTATACAATTTACCATTGTATTGGGTGTGCTGGGGACACAAGAGACTCTTTGTTATTTGGTTGCAGGGTTGTTTGAGAGAGAGCATCTTCATCCTACATCTCCCACGTCTCAGTGTTCCGAGGCCATATCTGCATATGTTAGGCTCGTCAAGTTTAACCTGAGTATTCCACATGTGCAAAAACTGGCTTGCACCCGTTGTACGTGAACGTACAGCTTATCACACCCGATCATCACATGGTGTCTTGGCACGACGAACTATAGCAACGGTGCATACTCAGGGAGAATACTTATACCCTTAAAATACAGTGAGGGGTCATCTTATAATGCTACCGCCGTACTAAGCAAAATAAGATGCATAAAGGATAAACATCACATGCAATCAAAATATGTGACATGATATGGCCATCATCATTTTGTGCCTTTGATCTCCATCTCCAAAGCACCATCATGATCTCCACCGTCACCGGATTGACACCATAATCTACATCATAGCATCGTTGTCGTCTCACCAGCTGTTGCTTCTACGACTATTGCTACCGCTTAGTGATAAAGTAAAGCAATTACATGGTGATTGCATTTCATACAATAAAGCGATAATCATAAGGCTCATGCCAGTTGCCGATAACTTTTACAGAACATGATCATCTCATACAACAATTTATATCTCATCACGTCTTGACCATATCACATCACAACATGCCCTGCAAAAACAAGTTAGACATCCTCTACTTTGTTGTTGCAAGTTTTACATGGCTACTACGGGGTTCTAGCAAGAACCGTTCTTGCCTACGCATCAAAACCAGAACGATTTTTTGTCAAGTGTGTCGTTTTAACCTTCAACAAGGACCGGACGTAGTCAAACTCGATTCAACTAAAGTTGGAGAAACAGACACCCGCCAGCCACCTGTGTGCGAAGCACGTCGGTAGAACCAGTCTCATGAACACGGTCATGTGATGTCGGTGTGGGACACTTCATCCAACAATATCGCTGAATCAAAGTAAGATGTTGGTGGTAAGCAGTATGAATATTATCGCCCACAACTCTTTGTGTTCTACTCGTACATATAACATCTACGCATAAGCCTGGCTCGGATACCACTATTGGGGAATGTAGTAATTCAAAAAAATTCCTACGATCACGCAAGATCTATCTAGGAGAAGCATAGCAACAAGATGGGAGAGTGTGTCCTCGTACCCTCGTAGACCGAAAGCGGGAGCATTTAGTAACGTGGTTGATGTAGTCGAACGTCTTCAAGATCAACCTGATCTAAGTACCGAACGTACGGCACCTCTGTGTTAAGCACACGTTCAGCACGATGATGTCCCTCGAGCTCTTGATCCAGATGAGGACAAGGGAGAGTTTCGTCAGCACAACAGCATGGCGATAGTGATGAAGAAGTTACCGGCGCAGGGCTTCGCCTAAGCACTACGGTGATATGACCGTGGTGTTAAACTGTGGAGGGGGGAACCGCACACGGCTAAGATATTGTCTGTTGTGCTTTGGGGTGCCCCTTGGCCACGTATATAAAGGAGGGGGAGGAGGAGGCCGGCGGCCAAGGAGGGTGCGCCAAGGGGGGGTCCTACTTGGACTCCTAGTCCAAGTAGGATTCGCCCCCCCCCCTCATTCCTTCCACTGGAGAGGGAAAGGGGAAGGGAGAGAGAGGGAGAAGGAAAGAGGGGGGTCACGCCCCCTCCCCTAGTCCAATTCGGTTTGGGCAAGGGGGGACACGCGCCTCCTCACGTGGCCTGCCTCCTCTCCTCCACTATGGCCCAATAGGCCCAATAACTTTCCCGGGGGGTTCCGATAACCTTCCGGTACTTCGATAAATCCCCGACCCATATGGGAACCATTCCGATGTCCGTATATAACCTTCCAATATATCAATATTTACCTCTCGACCATTTTGAGACTCCTCATCATGTCCGTGATCTCATTCGGGACTCCGAACAAACTTCGGTCATCAAATCACATAACTCATAATACAAATCGTCATCGAACGTTAAGCGTGCGGACCCTACGGGTTTGAGAACTATGTAGACATGACCGAGACACAACTCCGGTCAATAACCAATAGCGGAATCTGGATGCTCATATTGGCTCCTACATATTCTACGAAGATCTTTATCTGTCAAACCGCATAACAACATACGCCATTCCCTTTGTTATCGGTATGTTACTTGCCCGAGATTCGATCGTCGGTATCTTCATACCTAGTTCAATCTTGTTACCGGCAAGTATCTTTACTCGTTCCGTAATGCATTATCCCGTAACTAACTCATTAGTCACATTCTTTGCAAGGCTTATCATGATGTGCATTACCGAGAGGGCCCAGAGACACCTCTCCGATACTCGGAGTGACAAATCCTAATAATCTCATAGTCCATCTATATAATCACCCAGTTACATTGTGACGTTTAGAGCATCTATATAATCACCCAGTTACATTGTGACGTTTGATAGCACAAAAGGTATTCCTCCTGTATCCGGGAGTTTCATAATCTCATAGTCAAAGGGATATGTATATGACATGAAGAAAGCAATAGCAATAAAACTTAACGATCATTATGCTAAGATAACGGATGGGTCTTGTCCATCACATATTCTTCAAATGACAACTCATGTCTATGGTTAGGAAACTTAACCATCTTTGTTCAACGAGCTAGTGTAGTAGAGGCTCACTAGGGACACTGTGTTTTGTCTATGTATCCACACATGTATCAAGTTTCCGGTTAATACAATTCTAGCATGAATAATAAACATTTATCATGATATAAGGAAATATAAATAACAACTTTATTATTGCCTCTAGGGCATATTTCCTTCAGATAAGATCACCATCGCATACTCCCTCTACAGTGTTGAACCTAAATAAATGTTATTTGGTGTTTGCATTAAGCATGAATATGATTAGATCATGTTTATTGCAATACGGTTATTCATTTAAGTTAGAGAATAATTGTTGTTCTGTTTAAATGAATAAAACCTTCTATGGTCATGCACTTGATGGTTTATTGAATCTCAATCGTAGCGATACACATATTCATAATATTAATGCCAAAAGATGCAATGTTGATAATGACAGTGCAAAATATTTGTGGCACTGCCGTTTAGGTCTTATTGGTGTAAAGCGCATGAAGAAACTCCATGCAGATGGACTTTTGAATCACTTCATTATGAATCATTTGATACTTGCGAACCATGCCTCATGGGCAAGATGACTAAGACTCCATTCTCCAGAACAATAGAGCGAGCCACTGACTGTTTGGAAATAATACACACCCTTGTATGCGGTCCGATGAGTGTTGAGGCTCACGGCAGGTATCGTTATTTTCTGACCTTCACAGATGATTTGAGCAGATATGGGTATATCTACTTAATCAAACACAAGTCTGAAACATTTGAAAACTTCAAAGAATTTCAGAGTGAAGTGGAGAATCATCGTAACAAGAAAATAAAGTGTCTACAATCTGATCGCACAGGCGAATATTTGAGTTACGAGTTTGGCCTTCATTTAAAACAATGTGGGTTTCACAACTCACGCCACCTGGAACACCACAGTGTAATGGTGTGTCTAAACGTGGTAACCGTACTTTATTAGATATGGTGCGATCTATGATTTCTCTTATCGATTTACCGCTATCGTTTTGGGGTAATGCATTAGAGACAACTGCATTCACGTTAAATAGGGCACCGTCTAAATCCGTTGAGACGACACCATATGAACTATGGTTTGGCAAGAAACCTAAGCTATCGTTCCTTACAGTTTGGGTTTGCGATGCTTATGTGAAAAAACTTCAGCCTGATAAGCTCGAACCCAAATCGGAGAAGTGTGTCTTCATAGGATACCCAAAAGAAACTGTTGGGTACACCTTCTATCACAGATCCGAAGGCAAGATCTTTGTTGCTAAGAATGGATCCTTTCTAGAGAAGGAGTTTCTCTCGAAAGAAGTGAGTGGGAGGAAAGTAGAACTTGATGAGGTAATTGTACCTTCTATCAAATTGGAAAGTAGCTCATCACAAAAAACCGTTCCCGTGATGCGTACACCATCTAGAGAGGAAGCTAATGATAATGATCATAAAACTTCGGATCAAGTTACTACCGAACCTCATAGGTAAACTAGAGCATGTTCTGCACCAGAGTGGTACGGTAATCCTGTTTTGGAAGTCATGTTACTAGACCATGACAAACCTACGAACTATGAGGAAGCGATGATGAGCCCAGATTCCGCAAAATGGCTTGAGGCCATGAAATCTGAGGTAGGATCCATGTATGAGAACAATGCATGGACTTTGGTTGACTTGCCCAATGATTGGCAAGCCATAGAGAATAAATGGATCTTCAAAACAAAGACTGACGCTGATGGTAATGTTACTGTCTACAAAGCTCGACTTGTCGCGAAAGGTTTTTGACAAGTTCAAGGAGTTGACTACGATGGGACTTTCTCACCCGTAGCATTGCTTAAGTCCGTCCGAATCATGTTAGCAATTGCCGCATTTTATGAAATCTGGCAGATGGATGTCAAAACTACATTCCTTAATGGATTTATTAAATAAGAGTTGTATATGAAGCAACCAGAAGGTTCTGTCAATCCTAAAGGTGCTAACAAAGTGTGCAAGCTCCGGCGATCCATCTACGGACTAGTGCAAGCATCTCGGGGTTGGAATATATGCTTTGATGAGTTGATCAAAGCATATAGTTTTATACAGACATGCGATGAAGCTTGTATTTACAAGAAAGTGAGTGGGAGCACTACAGCCTTTCTGATAAGTATATGTGAATGATATATTGTTGATCGGAAATAATGTAGAATTTTCTGGAAAGCATAAAGGAGTGTCTGAAAGGAGTTTTTCAAAGAAAGACCTCGGTGAAGGTTCTTACATATTGGGCATCAAGATCTATAGAGATATATAAAGACGCTTGATAAGACTTTCAATGAGTACATACCTTGATAAGATTTTGAAGGAGTTCAAAATGGATCAGTCAAAGAAGGAATTCTTGCCTAAGTTGTAAGGTATGAACTTGAGTAAGACTCAGAAACCCGACCATGGCAGAAGATAGAGAGAGAATGAAAGTCATTCCCTATTTCTCAGCCATAGGTTCTAAAAAGTATGTCATGCTGTGTACCACACCTATTATATACCTTGCCATGAGTTTGGCAAGGGGGTAAAATAGTGATCTAGGAGTTGATCACTAGACAGCGGTCAAAATTATCCTTAGAGGACTAAGAAAATATTTCTCGGTTATGGAGGTGATAAAGAGTTCGTCGTAAAGAGTTACGTCGATGCAAGCTTTTACACCAATCTAGATGACTTTAAGTCTCAATCTGGATACATATTGAAAGTGGGAGCAATTAACGAGAATAGCTCCATGCAGAGCATTGTAAACATAGAAATTTGCAAAATACATCAGATCTGAATGTGGCAGACCCATTGACTAAACTTCTCTCACAAGCAAAACATGATCACACCTTAGTACTCTTTGGTTCTTAATCACATAACGATGTGAAATAGATTATTGACTCTAGTAAACCTTTGGGTGTTAGTCACATGGCAATGTGAACTATGGGTGTTAATCACATAAAGATGTAAACTATTGGTGTTAAATCACATGGCGATGTGAACTAGATTATTGACTCTAGTGCAAGTGGGAGACTGAAGGGAATATGCCCTAGAGGCAATAATAAAGTTGTTATGTTATATTTCCTTATATCATGATAAATTTTTATTATTCATGCTAGAATTTTATTAACCGGAAACTTGATACATGTGTGGATACATAGCCAAAACACCGTGTCCCTAGTAAGCCTCTACTAGACTAGCTTGTTAATCAAAGATGGTTAAGTTTCCTAACCATAGACATGTGTTGTCATTTGATGAACGGGATCACATCATTAGGAGAATAATGTGATGGACAAGACCCATCCGTTAGCTTAGCATAATGATTGTTAAGTTTTATTGCTATTACTTTCTTCATGTCAAATACATATTCCTTAGACTATGAGATTATGCAACTATGCCGGAGGAATACCTTGTGTGCTATCAAACGTCACAACGTAACTGGGTGATTTAAAGATGCTCTACAGGTATCTCCAAAGGTGTTTGTTGGGTTGGCATAGATCGAGAGTAGGATTTGTCACTCCGAGCATCGGAGAGGTATCTCTGGGCCCTCTCGGTAATACACATCATAATAAGCCTTGCAAGCAATGTGACTAATGAGTTAGTTGCGGGGATAATGTATTATGGAACGAGTAAAGAGACTTGTCGGTAACAAGATTGAACTAGGTACGAAGATACTGACGATTGAATCTCAGGCAAGTAACATACCGATGACAAAGGGAATAACGTATGTTGTCATTACAGTACAACCGACAAAGATCTTCATAGAATATGTGGGAACCAATATGAGCATCCAGGTTCCGCTGTTTGTTATTGGCTGGAGAGGTGTCTCGGTCATGTCTACATAGTTCCCGAACCCGTAGGGTCCGCACGCTTAACATTCGATGACGATTTTGTATTATATGAGTTATGTGATTTGGTGACCGAATATTGTTCGGAGTCCCGGATGAGATCATGGACATGACGAGGAGTCTCGAAATGGTCGAGAGGGAAAGATTCATATATAGGACGATGATATTTGGACACCGAAAGTGTTCTGGGGGTACCGGGTACATATCGGGTCACCGGAAGGGGTTCCGTGCATCCCCCCGGCAACTACATGGGCCTAATGGGCCAAGTAGGGGACAGACTAGCCCCTAAGGGGCTGGTGTGCCCCATGTAGGCCAAAATAGGGGGGAAGGAAAGAGGAGAAGAGAGAAAGGAAGGGGAGGGATTCGGCCTCCCCCTTCCTTCTGTCCTCCCTCCTCCTTCCTTCCCCCTCCGGATGAATATGGAAGGGGGGAGGCCGAATTGGAAGGCGCCCAAGTAGGATTCCTCCTACTTGGGGCGCCCCCTTGGCTGCCTCTCCTCCCCTCCAACCTATATATATGAGGGGGGCACCGCTAGAACACACGACATTGATTCCTAGCCATGTGCGGCGCCCCCCTCCATAGTTTATGCCTCCGGTCATATTGTCATAGTGCTTAGGCGAAGCCCTGCGCGGATCACTTCACCATCGCCATCACCACATCGTCGTGCTAATGAAACTCTCCCTTGACACTTTGCTGGATCAAGAGTGCGAGGGATGCCATCAAGTTGAATGTGTGTGCAGAACTCGGAGGTGCCGTACGTACGGTGCTTGATCGGTCAGAACGAGAACAAGTTCGGCTACATCAACCGCGTTGTCAAATGCTTCCGCTTTCGGTCTACGAGGGTACGTTGACACACTCTCCCCCTCTCGTTGTTATGCATCTTCTAGATAGATCTTGCATGAGTGTAGGATTTTTTTGAAATTGCATGCTACGTTTCGCAACATGAGCGCACCTCCTGTCCACTATGTCGCGACGTCGTCGCAGGAGGCGGCACACCTTGAGTGCTGGTAGGCACACTGGCTCGCCTAGGAGGAGACCGACGGCGAGCAGAAGATGCAGAACGAGCAGCTGCTGCAACGCGGCGCGCAGGCGCTGGAGCTTGAGGAGGAGGAGGAGCACGCGCGCTCGGCGAGCCGCAATGCTGCCGCCCCTGCAGACGTCGGAGGAGGCTTCCATCGCAGCGTACCGAGCGGCATTCAGGTGGGTTGGCCCTGCTCCCGTCTTCATCGACCTGACCTGCGGTGATGGCGATGACGACGTCGACGTCAAGGGCAAGGGCAAGGCCGACGACGTCTAGGGCAGCATGCTGGCACAGACTTTTTTATGTTTTAATTAATGTTTAATTAGGTTTAAGTGGAGTTTGGCCGGCGGTTGACTCGCCATTTGTGTTTAATTAATGTTTAATTATGTTTATTTCTGTGTGTTGTTTTTTTTCACGCCGGCAGATTTGCGTCCGCCTCCCATTGGGCGGTCAAGCCGACCCATTTGAGAATGTGGACGCGCACGTCCGTCTGGCCGACATAAACTGATGAAAAGCGGATAAATCATGCGTCCATTTCGGTCGGCCCGTTGGAGTTGCTCTTTATGCATGCTGCTGGAATTTTGTCTATTTTGGGCCTAGCGCAATAGCAGTTTCACAGAATTCCTAATAAATCCTAGAGTCCCACGCAGCCAATTCGTGCAAGGCAAGAGGTGGAACCAAAGTTTAGTCCCACATTGCTAGTTTAGAGGGACTTGGACCTCTTTATAAGGGAGGCCCTTTCTCCACATGTATGAGGATGAGAACAAGAGGGACATCCACGCACGCTCCTCCTCTTCCGCCCGCCTCGCCACGCCACGCCTCGTCACGACGCGTCGTGGTTGCGGGAATGAGCCGAGATGATGTCTAAATTTTTGCCACGTACGACGGGTATACAAAAGGTCACGCGGAAGCTGAAACGTTTTTGCTGGAGTGGAGATTGAATACGAACGGCGCACCTCTTCACCTGCTGCCTGTTCGTTTTGTCTCCCTCGTTCTCTTCAGCTCCCAGCGCAGCCTCTCGCCTCCTTCTCTTGTGCCTATAAAAGGGAGGTCGCTCCTCTCAGAGAGACGCACCAGGACCTCTTCTTCCTCTCGCCACAAGTTCCTGAGCATTGTGTTGCTGCTACGTTCTTCCCCATCCCAGCTTGCGGCATGCACCGTAGGTCGGGACAGTAGGCCTCCGGAACCGCACCTTTCGAGTCCTGTACAGGAGAAGGGTGATAAGGTTTTTGGGGAGCGCTCCACGCGATTACTGATTTCTTCATCATAGACTCCAATGACTACTTCCCCGACAACAACTTCTTCCCCAACGACGACAACCTCATCGATGACATGGCTGGAGAGGATGTCGACCCCAAGTCCAGTGTTTCTGCTGCTGTTGTCCCGTACGTGTTCTTACTCCTTCTGTTAGAAGTCCTGCCGCAGTTCTTTGCTCTAGTTTCTGCCCTACATATGTTAGGTTCTAATTCATATATGCGACTTTATCTAGTGTCTGTTCTAGAGGTGTTTAGTTCAAGTTCATATATGCAAATGCTATTTACCTTCTCTATGTCAGATTGCATGACTTGATATATCTCTGCTATATTAGTCATGCTTTATCTAGTATTTCCGTTAGCAAAATTATTTGGTAAATTGCTCATATTTCCAACAATCCAAAAACCTTATTATAGGCAATTTATCCCAAGTGGTTTTGCTGCTTCCATGAGACCTCCTATGTTTGAGGGTATCCACTATTAGAGGTGGCGCATGAGAGCAGTCTTATGGTTTCAAACCATGAGTTGCTATGACGCCACTCTTGGTAAACCTGAAGGGGAGCTTGATGCTCAACAGGCACAAGCTTTTCAGAAAATGGATACTCTGTTTAAGGCTGCTCTCTTGAGTGTTCTTGGTGAGAACATAGTTGATGCTTATGCGTCAATTGATAATGGAAAAGATATGTGGGATGCACTCGAGGCCAAGTTTGGGGTCTCGGATGCTGGCACTGAGCTGTACATCATGGAGCAATTCTATGATTACAGGATGACTGAAGAGTGCTCCATGGTTGAGCAAGCTCATGAGATATAGTCATTTGCTAGAGAACTTGAGCACTTCAGTTGTATGCTACCAGACAAGTTTGTTGCCGGAGGTATCATCACTAAGCTTCCTCCTTCGTGGAGGAACTTTGCTACCTTACTGAAACATAAGAGACAGGAGTTTTCCGTCCCGGATCTCATTGGCACTCTTGATGTGGAAGAAAAGGCGAGAGCAAAGGACACACGTGCTTGAGGTATTGAGGGAGGATCTAGTGCCAATCTAGTACAGAAGAAGAACTTCCAGCCCCACAAGTTCAAGAACAAGGGCAAGTTTGATGGTAAAGCAAAGTTTGATGGGAAGAACAAGGCTGTGCAACACACGAACTTCAAGAAGAAGAATGACAAGAAGAAAGGTGTTTGTCATGTGCGTGGGGATCCTGGTAATTGGGCTCCTAGTTGCCCTAATCGCTATGACAAGCGTCATCCTGGGAAAGGCGGCAAGATCGCTAATGTTGTCATTGGAGACACTGACATGAAAGATGCTTGGTATGGTATATTGCGCACTATTCTTTCAGTATGTCATTCTCCTGATTGGTTGATTGATACGGGTGCTAATGTGCATGTATGCGGTGATATTTCCATGTTTTCGTCTTATCAGACCGTAGGGACTTCAACCGTGCTGATGGGCAACGGTTCAAGTGCTTTTGTTCGTGGTGTTGGCACGTTCGATCTGAAGTTTACTTCGGGGAAGATCGTGCGGCTGAAGAACGTGCATTATGTCCCCTCCGTCAATAAAAAATCTTGTTAGCGGATCCCTTCTGTGTAGAGATGGCTATAAGCTTGTCTTTGAGTCGAATAAATTTGTAATATCCAAGTATAGAACCTTTGTCAGTAAAGGCTATGAGTCAGGATGCCTGTTTCATTTATCCTTATCAGACGTTTGCAATAAAGTTGTTAATCATGTTTGCAACAACAGTGAATCAAATGTGTGGCATTCACGTCTTTGTCATGTTAACTTTAGTTGCATGTCACGACTAGCAAAGTTGAACTTAATCCCTAGTTTCACCACTGTCAAGGGAGCTAAGTGTCAAGTTTGTGTGCAAGCTAAGCAACCTCGAAAGTCTCCCACGACTGCGGAAACGAGAAATCTTGCACCACTAGAGCTCATACATTCAGATTTATGTGAAATGAATGGTGTTTTGACAAAAGGTGGAAAGAAATATTTCATGACGTTAATTGATGACTCCAGTAGATACTGCGGTGTGTATCTTCTAAAATCTAAGGATGAGGCTTTGAACTTTTTCAAGATCTATAAAGCAGAAGTGGAAAACCAACTTGATCAGAAAATCAAGAGGCTTAGGTCCGACCGTGGTGGAGAGTATTTTTCCAATGAATTTGATGCTTTTTGTGCGGAACATGGTATAATCCATGAGAGGACGCCTCCCTATTCGCCTCAGTCAAATGGGGTGGCCGAAAGAAAGAACCATACTCTAACTGATTTGGTTAACGCCATGTTAGACACATCGGGTCTCTCCAAGGCATGGTGGGGGGAGTCGATATTGACTGCATGTCATGTCCTAAACCGAGTTCCCACAAAGAATAAAGAGATAACTCCATTCGAGGAATGGGGGAAGAGAAGATTAAAACTGTCTTATCTACGAACCTGGGGTTGTTTGGCGAAAGTCAATGTGCCAATTCCAAAGAAGCGCAAGCTTGGACCAAAGACCATGGATTGTGTTTTCCTGGGATATGCTTTTCATAGCATTGGTTATAGATTCTTGGTTGTAAAATCTGAGGTACCTGACATGCATGTCGGTACGATCATGGAGTCGAATGATGCGACTTTCTTTGAAGATATCTTTCCCATGAAGGATATGGCTACCTCATCTAATCAGGAGATGCCTAGTTCATCGAATCAGGAACCAGTTACAATTACCGAACCTGCCATTTTGATGGAACACTTTGAAAGTCCTAAGGAGGAGAACAATGGAGTTCCCACTAGGAGCAAGAGATAGAGGATTGCAAAGTCATTTGGTGATGATTTTCTTGTGTATCTCATAGATGACACTCCCAGTTCTATTTTAGTGGCCTATGCATCTGAAGATGCTAACTACTGGAAGGAAGCGGTTCGTAGCAAAATGGATTCCTTCTTGGCGAATGAAACTTGGGAGATAACTGATCGTCCTTATGGGTGCAAACCTATAGGATGCAAATGGGTATTCAAGAAGAAGCTTAGGCCTGATGGTACTATTGAAAAGTACAAGGCTCGGCTCGTGGCTAAGGGTTATACCCAAAAGGAAGGTGAAGACTTCTTTGATACTTACTCACATGTGGCTCGACTGACCACTATTTGAGTTCTACTTTCACTAGCTGCCTCACATGGTCTTCTCGTTCATCAAATGGATGTTAAGACTGCTTTCCTAAATGGAGAGTTGGACGAGGAAATTTAGATGGAACAACCAGATGGGTTTGTACTAGATGGTCGGGAAGGAAAAGTGTGCATGTTGCTGAAGTCTTTGTATGGACTCAAGCAAGCACCTAAATAGTGGCATGAGAAGTTTGAAAGAACTTTAACAGCTGCAGGCTTTGTTGTAAATGAAGCTGAAAAATGTGTGTACTATCGCCATGGTGGGGGCGAGGGATTTATACTTTGCCTGTATGTTGATGACATACTGATTTTCAGAACAAATCTGAATGTTATTAAGTAGGTCAAGGATTTCCTATCTCGATGTTTTGAGATGAAGGATTTAGGAGTGGCTGATGTCATTCTGAACATCAAGTTGTTGAGAGACGATGATGGTGGGATTACATTGCTTCAATCTCACTATGTGGAAAAGATCTTGAGTCGCTTTGGCTTTAGTGACTGCAAGCCCTCTCCAACACCATATGATGTGAGTGCGTTACTTTGAAAGAATCGAAGAATTGCTAGAGATCAATTGAAATATTTTCAGATTATTGGCTCGCTTATGTACTTAGCCATTGCTACAAGACCTGACATCTCTTTTGCTGCTAGCAAACTGAGTCGGTTTGTCTCAAAACCAGGAGATGTGCATTGGAAAGCTCTAGAGAGAGTTTTGTGTTATTTGAAAGGCACTGCAATTATGGAATTCACTACACCAGGCACCCAAAGGTGCTTGAAGGGTATAGTGACTCAAACTGGATCTCAGATGCTGATGAGATAAAGGCCACGAGCGGTTATGTATTTACTCATGGAGGTGGCACTGTTTCTTGGAAGTCTTGCAAGCAGACCATCTTAACGAGGTCAACAATGGAAGCAGAACTCACAGCACTAGATATAGCTACGGTCGAAGCAGATTGGCTTCGTCGGCTCTTGAATGACTTGCCGGTTGTTAAGAAACCTGTACTGGGTATCCTTATGAACTGCGACAATCAAACTGCGATCACGAAATTGAGCATCTCAAAGGATAACATGAAGTCATCAAGACACGTTCAGAGAAGGTTAAAGTCTGTCAGGAAAATGAGAAACTCCGGAGTTATTGCATTGGATTATATCCAAACGTCTAAAAATCTGGCAGATCCTTTTACTAAGGGTCTATCACATAATGCGATAGATAATGCATCGAGGGAGATGGGTATGAGACCCACAATATGAGTTATTCACAATGGTAACCTATTCTTTGTGATCGGAGATCCTGTGAATTAGATGTGGAAGACAAGTTGTTGATCAACTGAGAGGAGAATATCCTTACTATTAACAGATACCACCCCATGAAGATGCAATACTCTCCTAAAACTGCATGGCAGGTTGATGTATAATGTGTTCTAAGTGGCTCATTTAAGCAGAGATGTTGTCCTGCAGAACATCTTTTGAAGAACACACCTATATGAGTCTGATTGTTAGACGTCACAATCTATGAGAGTAGGGTTCTCTCTAGTAAACTCATGAAAGGTCTCGGAGTATGACGTATAAGCTCCACCCGCGGGGAAGACCCACGGTAGCCATGTATCGGTCAAGGCTTTATGTGAAGCTAGATTTGCAAAAAACTTGCAGTTCAAGGCCCAGTCCACTGTTCAAGTTGCTTTCTAGTGTAGCATACAGTTCTAGGTGGAAGTTCAACTTAACAATCTCCACTGCAGTACCGGTATATAAAACAGTGTTTTGGAACCAAAGGCAAATATTGTGTGCCTCTGGGATATCGTGGGGGATTGCTGGAATTTTGTCTATTTTGGGCCTAGCCCAATAGTAGTTTCAGAAATTCCTAATAAATCCTAGAGGCCCACGCAGCCCATTCGTGCAAGGCAAGAGGTGGAACTAAAGTTTAGTCCCACATTGCTAGTTTAGAGGGAGTTGGACCTCTTTATAAGGGAGGCTCTTTCTACACATGTATGAGGATGAAAACAAGAGGGACATCCACGCTCGCTCCTCCTCCGCCGCCCGCCACGCCATGCCACGCCACACCACGACGCGTCGCAGGTTGCGGGAATGAGCCGATGTCTAAATTTTTGCCACGCATGACGGGTATATGAAAGGTCATGCGGAGTTCTCTTCAGCTCCCAGCGCAGCCTCTCGCCTCCTTCTCTTGCGCCTATAAAAGGGAGGTCGCTCCTCTCAGAGAGACGCACCAGAACCTCTTCTTCCTCTCGCCACAAGTTCCTGAGCACTGCATTGCTGCTACGTTCTTCCCCATCCCGGCTTGCAGCGTGCACCACAGGTCGGGACAGTAGGCTTCCGGAACCGCGCCTTTTGAGTCCTGTACGGGAGAAGGGTGATAAGGTTTTTGGGGAGTGCTCCGCACGACTACTGATTTCTTCATCACGGACTCCGACGACTACTTCCCCGACAACGACTTCTTTCCCAACATCGACAACCTCATCGACGACATGGGTGGAGAGGATGTCGACCCCAAGTCCAGTGTTTCTGCTGCTGCTGTCCCATACGTGTTCTTACTCCTTCTGTTAGAAGTCCTTCCGCAGTTCTTTGCTCTAGTTTCTGCCCTACATATGTTAGGTTCTACTTCGTATATGCAACTTCATCTAGTGTCTGTTCTAGAGGTGTTTAGTTCAAGTTCATATATGCAGATGCTATTTACCTTCTCTATGTCAGATTGCATGACTTGCTATATCTCTGCTATATTAGTCATGCTTTATCTAGTATTTCCGTTAGCAAAATTATTTGGTAAATAGCTCATATTTCCAACACATGCTGTAAGCTGTAACAAATTTACAATGAAATGCCAGCTTACGGGCCTTCTAGTCCCAAACCTTATTCAGTGAAAAACAATAATATTGTACCACTTGATTCCACCGGACATCATCAATTTCCTTGCTAACATGTGGGATGAAAAATGACAGGATCACAAGCCAACATATTATTTTGTGTTCCTATACGGACCGTGTGCCATTGTCTCAGGCAAACGCCTGTGGATGGAGCAAAGGCCCAGTTGGGTCAACCCTTCGTGCAAGGCAGTCGTACGTATGAACTCACTTTCTCATAAATGAGACATGAGCACCCGCGAGAGAAAAGTGAAATTAGAAATTTGCATTTTGGGGTCAGCTCTTGCGAACAAAAGAATTAAAAACCAACCCCAACCAATCAGACTTTGTATGCAAAAATATTATCCAGACGAAGAAAGCTTCCAACTAATCGAGTCGTTCCGTCGCATGCCCTCGTCCAGCTTCCGACTAATCAATTCCTGGCAAGTGCTAAGCCGAGAGGCCCCGCTCGAGTCAAGTTGCCGCTGCCAATGCCATGCATCCTCGAAGAGAGTTTCCTACACTAACACTCCACTCCCGGATATAGCACACGTAGATAGATGGTGCATGGCCATGGCCCGTGTCTTGTCCCCAGCTGGCATCATGAATGAAACGCAAATGGCTTCCGATGACAATCGGTGTCTGCTTTTGTTTGAGGAAGGGATGTGATATGATTCATGCAGCGACATAAACGGGGCGCTGTCAGTCGGTGAACCATCGGGCACACCGTCTGCATGGCAGAACAACCGTCATAGCGCTTGAGTTCATACGCCGGGTCAAAAGCCTCCTAAAGCAGAAAGGCTATTGCACCACTGTGGCCCTGGCTTGAAACTGGTACATGACAATTGGCTGACCGGCTCCACCCATACTCCAACGGCCACGCATGCGAAGCGATACAATACGTTTGCTTTTTGTGAAGATCCTGCTCCTCTGGGCACGCGGAGATAGGGGCGTGTGTTGTTGGTATTATAGAGTGAAAGTAAAAGAGACACATGAAGAGTCCAAATGATCCATTAGTTCCATTGCAACGTGGGAGACCCACTTATATACATGGTGAAGGGGTGTGTTGGGGAGACACCTCTTCCCCAACAGACACCTCCTGGGAGGCATCCCTCCCTTACAATTGATCACATATTTTTATTTCTCAACACACCCCCTTGATCAATTCGTCATATGTATATTGCAAACTGAAAACTCCTCCAAAAACCCTGTGTGGAAAAATTGAGGAGAAACCTTATAATAATGTGCCATTGAAAACTCCTTTAAAACCCAGTGGGAAAAATATAAGGAGAAACCAATATGGCACATATCTGCACTTGTATTTATATTATTGTCTCGTTAAAAACCTTATATGAGAAACATCATGGAAAACTCATAAAGGGAAAAAGAGTACAATATGAGTGATCTCAAGATCACCAACGGGTTATAACTTGGGATTTTACTCCCCCTGAAATTTGCAAACCTCAAGAATATCTCATACCAATTCCACGAACCTAGTTCTGGAATATAAATATTGATAGAGACATTGTGAATATCACAATAATTTGCTTGCATATTATCCTCTTACATTTTTGTAATTCACAAGGATAAATATAACCCATAAGCAATACAAGTGACATTATCTTGGTAGATAATGATAATTCCACATGATTTCACATGTGGCCAATCATTCTATGAAGTCATCCACATTTTCTGATGCTTCAAATGATATAGAATGATCACTGGAAGGACTCGCTTAGAGTCTATTCTGAATACTTTCTTCAAAGTACTCTTCCAGCAAACCCAGTCTTTGATATGGCATTGTGGGATCAAATAATTAGCCACTATCAATATATCAAACCATGGTCCCATCTTGATTTTTTGAATGAAATTGATCAAGACCCTTTGTGCCTTGGATATATCCCAGGATATTCCTTACACAAACCTTATACCTTTCAGAGAATTGCACTCTCAATAAATTTCCAAAAACTATAGTGTCAGGCCTGACATATTTTGCAAGATATATGAGTGCTTAAATGGTATTTAGATATGGCAATTGATGCTCCTCTATCACTTCACCATCTCCCCTATGTCTCAAGGATCTATATCCCATATTAGGTATAACATGACCATATGTGTCTTTGATATACTATATCCATATTGGACCTCTCCAATACTTTCGGATATATGAAGACTGATATCTTAGGGGAATATGCTCAAGTCATAAGCTTAGCATAATTTGGTTTAACCCAAATATCCGTCTTAACATGATTGTGTGTATTTCATGTCTTTATATAGACTTTGATGATAAGATCATCGACACCACAAATTAAGGTGATGTACAATCCAACCCAGGATTTCTTCATGAATACACGTCAACAATCATTAGTATGAGAGTAATCCTTGTCAAGGAATAACTCACTTAGTCGGTTGCACCACACAATTCTCTGACTACTTCAAGTCATAGAATGACTTCAGAAGTTCCACACATGCATGTTGCGATTTACCTTTGGATTCAGAATATTAAGTCATTCAATGACTTCAATATATACATCCAAACTAATTAACCCATGGGAGTATGTAGACATTACATACATCAACCGTGTGGATCTATACTGCCATTAACATTCAGTATCGAAACATAATTCCACTCAAACCAAGAAGGTATGTTATATCGTAACCGATGTCGGGTCTCTGCGAAAAACCCTTGTGCTACAAGCCTCGCTTTCTCACCACCTCATTTATTTTTGTTTCCAAACAAAAATTCACTTCTCTTCCCTCTGGAAGATACTTATGAGGAGCAGGTTTTACAATGGTAAATACCTCTCTTTTGATGAGCGAGTGCCAATCTTCCTTAATTGCTTCCTTTCATTTGAACCAATATTAAGTGCAACAACACTCTCCATGGATTTGGTTCAGGGCCCAAAAGGATTCTAGCAATTCTCGAAAGAATTTTATGTCGACATATGTAGACTTTCTCATATATGATTCTCATGAATCAATATCATTGTGGAATTCTTATTACGCCTCTTAACTCCTTGTGATTTCCCACAACAACGGAGTCAAGGTGTTTCGATGTCCCAACACATAAAAATGTGTGCACATATGTGTTGGACTTTGGATGCTGTGCATCCCTCAGGTGTCATTCAACCAGAGGTTGAATCATATTTACTGATCGAGGGGTCAATCTCCTTTGTTTTCGCTGAAACATATGAGAACTTAATCTCATGCGACCGGAATTATCCCCCTCTTGCTCTCATCTAGGGAGACGAGTGGTTTATTAGGTACCTCCACTCATTCTGGTACTTGACCATAGTGACAACTTTGTCATCAGTAAATATACTTGGCAGATTATTTGCAATATGCTGCAATTTTTTCATAACTTGAACCTGCATTTCAGATTCTTAAGTACGTGGACAAAATGTCTATGACATTTCTTATCCATTTCCTAGCATTCTTTGTGGTACTCATCTCCCCTTAATGCCAGAAAATGTTCCTATTGCAAAAGCAATCAGCGTGTGGGCTGCAAATAACTCCCCTATAAGGGTTAAGGTATTCGGCGGATTAACAAACATACCACAGTTATTCCTCACATAGATCCCAACCATATGTGAAGGCCCATGATGTACGCTGGGGTGGTGATATCTGTATACAACCGAATTACCGCAGATGGGAAATACTTCACTTATTTCCACGTACAAACTGCAAGGGGGTGCAGTATCATTTGATCTCATTTAGATCAAATATGCAGAATGTGAGACCGCATGTTACCATCAACAAAATGTTGGTAAATCACAATTCTGCAACATTGGCTATGCAATATTGAATCTCTTTCATAAGAGATCAATCCAAACCATTCTGGTTATGTACTATATACTGAATATAACCATTGAATGCT
The DNA here is from genome assembly GCF_018294505.1 of Triticum aestivum. Classification (NCBI taxonomy): domain Eukaryota; kingdom Viridiplantae; phylum Streptophyta; class Magnoliopsida; order Poales; family Poaceae; genus Triticum; species Triticum aestivum. The sequence goes on along the minus strand of NC_057807.1, from coordinate 81,511,597 downwards.
CGTGAATCAAGTTCAACGACATTTCTATTCCAATGGAATTATCCCACATGAGGATAATTTGCTCTAAATTCGTCAATTTGAGCAATTAATTCAGTAAACACATGGTTTTGTGTGAATGATACACATCTAAGACCATATTCTAGATGCGTCTATGAACACCATGAAGTACCAACATAACCCAGATAATGGTTGAATAATCCAAACATATTCTTGAATGCAATCAAGAGTATTGGCTGGCTCATTTCAAATTTTGAGGTGAGAGTGCCTTAAAATTAATTCCCCAATCTCACATGCAGTGCACAAAACAATCTGATGATTGTTGGGAATATTGCAACTTGTCAAGTTGGAGCCAACAGAATTGTCAATAATTTCTCTCATCGTCCAATATCATAATGACAAAGGAGGAAAAATTATTATATATGCAACAAGATTGAGTATAAACTAATTCATACACTCAATTATCTCAACTATCATGTCCGAGGGACAAGATGTTGCAATTTATACTATATGTAGTAGTACAATTATAGGCCAATGATATTTAAGGATAACTAGGAGACTACACAAGATCTCCAGAATATCTTTGGAATATCATTCCACAAGCATATCATCAATATAGAGGAGTCTATTCCCCTTTTATCATGCCAGAATGTTCTCTGGTTGTTTCCTTTTGAAGTAGAACTTCAAACTTATCCCATTAAAATCATTTGCCTCCAGTGAGCCGGTGGTATGATTCAACCCAATACTTGACCGATTGGTAATCATTAGTACGACATTTCGTAAAACCACCATTTTGACAAACTTGAAAGTTGTCATTATGATCATTTAAATTAAATGATCCATTCCCTTTTGAGATATACACTCAATTTCTGCTTGTCATTTTTTTTCTTCACTTTACATTCAACTCCTCGTGGTTCTCTAACCACTATTGCTTAGTACTAAGAGTACTAGCATGAATTTCATGCATTGCAACCTAAAACAAAGATGATATTTCTGTTTACCATCCTAGGAGAATGTAAAGTGCAGTAAGGACTTATAGTCAGATATGTATCTGAAGTCGCCTTATCACATAATCTCAACTTAGTGTTGATTTATAGACAACAGAATAATAAGCCTCAACAGACTTGAAGTCCTTAATACGAATGAATAATCATTCGTGTGATGCTTATAACAATATATCTCGCCTCAATGAAGCCTTAGAGGGAAAATGGATATTCATTATCCATTACATACTCAGTTTATAAACCGAGTCATAGCGATGTCACATAAATGCAAATATGCACATTTTAGCTATTTATAAATAGCCATGACATTCTCTACAGGTGGAGTCTTTATGGCCACAAGGCCATGGGTCGACAAGATCACTATGTCCACGACCCATGTCAAATAATTATTCCCGCCTAATGTCATCGCATCGCATTACCTTTCGAAAAGGTCAGCCATATGATGCATGAAATACTCATGCATTAATTTACCTTTAGTAAATTAAGTACGATGAAAATGCTATGGCTAAGCATAATCATGGTCACGGTGATTCTTAGTGATTCATAGGGCAAGCCTTCCAGAAGAACACCACAATGTGGTGTAGATCTTCAAATTGAAAGTAGTCACCTCAAAAGGGACAAGCCTTTAATTTTCTTAAAACACATAGAGATAGCCGACCACCTAGTGGTGCCTCACTCTTATGGACAGTTCCCATTGATCATAGTCCCCACAACCATATGTTATTTATAACACATGAAGGTAGTCACCAAAAAATGGCATAAACCTCTCAGCTGTGCATGAAACTTAATTCATAGCTATGATGGCGTCTCATAAGTTGTGTATGCATGGAAGGTAATCACCAAAATATGCAAGTGTTTTGCATAATTCTCTTCATAGAATAATATGCAGCATAGTCACCAATGCCTTGGATTCATCATCTGATGGAGTATATGACACTATGGTCACAACCAATGACAAATGCTGTGAAATTGACAAGTATTTGGAAAAATATCATGAAGGTAGGCACCAGCGGTGTAGGCCTCATAATTGCTATGTCATAAATTTTGTGCCTTCACTTTTGCTTTGAACAAATGGAGATAATCACTACTAAGTAGTGTAGACCTCACCCTTATGTTGCATTTCACAACCTTATGTTAATTAAAAACACATTGAAGGTAGTCATCACATGGTGATGTAGACCTCACAGTTGTGAACGAAATTAATTCGTTGCCATAATGCAGTCCATAAGTTGTGTGGAAAATTGAAGATAGCATTATGTCATAATGACATAATATAGACCTCACAATAACATTGGATAACCTGCAATTAAGCAGTAGGTACCATTTGTCGATTCCTTGTGACAAATGTAAATTTGACATAGTCAGGCAGTGTCATACACTTCACTACCTCATGTTTCCAAACTTGCAAGAAAATTCCATATTCTATGCAAATAATGGAATCAACATATTGCTTTGCAACAGTACTACCCATGTAATACAAATAAATGCAGAAGTATAAACATACTTATGCAACACATATGAGGACTTGGGGTCTCAAACAGTCATTTTACATGACATAAAATTATGCATAATCATTATTATGCAATTTACCAATGGTCTACCCTGCACATTTGCTCTGAAGCCCATGGCTTAACTTGCAAATAACAATAATCTTATTGTCAAAGTGCTAAAGCCAAGGGGCTAAAACGCAAGATCTGATAAGCATATATGCCTTAAATCAGAGAAAGCAGGGACTTTTCTAGGATTAACAAATAATCCAATGGCTGATTTACAAAATCGCCAAAGAGATAGGATTTTCTCCCTTCTCTTTCCCGTGCGGTTACTAATTCCCTAGGGAATTAACCGCCGTCTGCAGGCGCTGGTTCCCGTGTGCCGCCGTAGTCGGGGGTCGTTGCCCGTCAAGATTCACGCGACGCCTACGCTGCCTCTGGGCCAAGGACCAGACAGTCCCGCGCATAGGGCTGGTGGCTGCTACCGCCATTGGCGGCAGCGCCTCTCGGAGACGGGAGCGGAGACCCTTCGTCACCGGTGCCAGGCCATGCCATTCACCGGGACCACATGCTGGTCACCATCGCGCCGAGTCCGACTGGACATCGCCCGCCGGGGTTGCGGCCGCATGCACACCTGGGACGCCGCCTCCACCAAGCTTTGACGGCTGCGTGCTGCCGCGTGGCATGGCTGCACGCTGACGCGCCGGAGCGTGTCGGTACACTAGGGGATGGTTCCCTGGTGTACCACCGTCCCTCGTCTGGAGAGGCACGCCGCGCCGCCAATCTTTTGGACCGCCGTCGCTGGAAACACCAGCAATGGGGTCGAGGCCGCTACGCATGTTGGGTGTTAAAAGGGAGAGAGGAGGATTTGGCGGAATTGTTGTTCGTTTTATTGCTTGAGCCTCATGGGCATATATATAGGAGTACATGATCTACTTGGAGTACAAGGCAAGCCAGAATATTTCCTAGTCTAACCTATGTTTCCTAATACAATCACGTTACTCAACATCCCCCCGCAGTCACAACGGTAGCGATGCAGACGGTGAGACTGGAGAAGAATCCGAAGGCAAGCCGACGGACACCCCCCACAGTCGTAACGGTCGATGCAACGCGGAGTCGTGGCTGGAGTGGAAACCAACGAGGTTGCTCAAGTAGGCGGTAGCCCTTTGTGCCGTTTGTCGATGTAGCCGAGAGCGTGGGTGGTGGAGCCATGGTCGAGGTAGCCGTGCGAAGAATGCCGTGGTCGATGTCGAGTCGGGGTAGCCGGTGTCGAGGAAGTCGCCGTGGAGCCGCGGGCGCAAGGGGGCGCCGAGTTAGCATGGGCGCAGTGGTGTTGAAGTAGTGGTGCGCCAGGAAGTAGATGATGTTGACGACGCGTCACGGCGGGTTTGCCAAGCCCGGGGACACATCATGGACGAAGGCACGCACCGGTGTTGCCAGCACCGGACATGCGTAGACGGACGAAGACGAAGTTGACGAAGCGCCACGCCAGGCTTGCCAGGTCCGGGGACACGTCGTGGACGAAGGCACGCGGCGGTGTTGCCAGCACCGGGCATGCATAGACTGGGACCTGCACAAGCTGTACGCCATGTCGAAGAAGTCGGAGAGGCCAGCAGAGAAGGACTGGACGACGGTTGCGGCGCCAATCGGCACGGGGCCAATGTCGCCCGCGGTTGTCGGAGTAGATGAAGTGGTCGGGGTAGATGACGGCGACGCTGGCGACGAGCTGGTGCTGGATGAAGACGAAGGGGGTGGACGGGCGGCGGCGGCTACGAAGGTAGCGGCAGCGGCAGCCAAAGAAGAGCGGCGGCGGCGGCCTGAAGGCGGCGGCGGCGGCTGGGTTAGCAGTGCGGCGGCGGTGCTCGAAGTAGGCAAAGAACCCTGACAGGATGACGAAGACCGGCGCAGACGGTGGCGTTCTCGCGCCAAGGGAGATGGCGCGGCGCATACCACAGGAAGTCGACGTGCGGGGACGGCAGTGGACCGCGGGCTGCGGCGCTACGGCTCGAAGAGGCGACGCGGCGGCGGCGGGCAGGTCGGGGTGACGACAGAAGACCTCGGGACGGTCGCAGGGACCACGGGCCGCGGTGCTACAGCCCGAAGGGGCGGCACAGCGGCGGAGCGCGGGGTGGTGCAACCGCGTGGACGGCCTCGAGACGGCAGCGTGGACCGCGTGCCACGCTCGCTACGGCCCGAGGGGGCGACGCAGCGGCGGCGTGAGGGTCGGTCCAGCCACGGGGACGGCCTGGAGTGGACGGCCTCGGGGCGGCGGTAGACCGCGGGCCGCGGCACTACGGCCCGAAGGGGCGACGTAGCGGTGACGCGGGTCGGTGCAGCCGGGAGAAGAACCACGGGGCGGCGGCGCTGCGGCCCGACGGGGCGACGCAGCGGCAGCCCGTTGCTCGATCGACGGAGGGGCGCGCTGAACTCGGAGACGATCTTCACGGGACCTGCGAAGGCGCGCGTAACTGACGGGCCAGGTCGATCGCGCAGCGTAGATGAGGCGGATCGCGGCGGCGAGCGGGTGATCAAGCCGATCGCGCGCGAGGTCGGGGACGCCGCTCGGTGGAGGCGTGGTGGCGTCGGAGTCCGAGATGAAGCCGGCGGCGACGGGCGGCAGGGCGGCTATGATTGGCCGCCGCATGGCGCGAGGCCGCTGGGTCGGGGTGATGCAGGAGTCCCGGTCGGAGCAGCCGGTGACGGCCGGCGTAGATCGACGGGCGGGCCGTCGCGCGAACGGCGGCGGTTAAGGGCCGCCGCATGATGCGAGGCCGTCGGGTCGGGGCGACCGGCGGGTAGACGCGTGGACGACGCGCGAGGCCGCCAGGTCGGTGAAGACGCAGGTGTAGTCGATGCCGAAGTCGGAGTAGAGGCGCATGGGGTCGACGACGGCGGTGGGCGACGCAAACCGATCAAGAAAAGATCGGAAAACCAAAAAGTAGACGCCGATCAAAACGACCGGCGAGAGAGAAAACCCGGATCAAAGGATCGGGAAAAAGACTCTCTAGGGCAGCCGGTCAACACGACCGGCGGACGAACCCTAGGTACGGGCGGCGCGGCCCCCGGCGGCGGTCAAGGAGACCGACCGCCCCGGGAGCGGCGTGCAGGTGCGGAAGCGCTGGCGGCTAGGGTTTAGGATCGACTTGCGATAGATACCATGTAGAAGTGCATGCTCTAGCCAATGCAACCAAAAGACCGATCTGATGAAAGAGACTAGGCAGCACATTATACGTCAACACTCCCCCTCATGTGTGGCTCCCTCAGACCTAAACGTGGACCGAAAGTGGGCTGCAATTTTAATTGCGCCAGCCGGGTCTTGAACTCAAGACCTCTTGGCTCTGATACCATGTAGAAGTGAGAGAGGAGGATTTGGTGGAATTGTTGTTCGTTGTATTGCTTGAGCCTCATGGGCATATATATAGGAGTACATGATCTACTTGGAGTAAAAGGCAAGCCAGAATATTTCCTAGTCTAACCTATGTTTCCTAATACAATCACGTTACTCAACATTGGGCACTGCCTCCGTGCTGTAGAAGCGCGCCGCGGAATCAAGGACGAAATCTCACCGCTTAGAGGCATCGTCGAGGACTAGAACTCCTAGTACTTTCCCAAGAACAGCGCTCATTTCGAGTTCTCCCTCTTTCTCTTTGGTGTTTGATCCATCCACTTCTTCCTGTGCATATGCGCTCGGAAGAAGTAATCTGCATGTACGTACAGGAAACAGAGTCGGTTGATATAGAGCATTTATTGATCATGAGAAGGCAAAATGAAGTAGACAATGTCCTGATCGGTTTTTGTCCTGAACAGTGCATCTATGCATGCATGTCAACGAATGACTTGCTCGTGCTGTTCATGTTGCCAAGGCAATCGATTTTCCGACTGCGCCAAATGCTCACGGGCCGGCCTCTTCTTGGACGATTCGGTGAGGCAATTCTCGCAGGAAAAGGCAATTGATCAGATTCTTCTTACTCCATGTTTCTTAATCACAAGAAGACAAACGAAATTAACACTCTAATTAATCTCCTGTACACGGATGCATGCATGCTCCATGGTGCTGCCGCTGCATGTGCCTGCGCAGCCAACTGTTACATCGCGTACTGTTGCCGCCGCCGCGATGGCCATCTGCATCTCATGCCTCATCGTCGTGATGGTCGCTGCTTTGTCTCGCATGGAAGTGCGTTTCTCCATTGCATGTAACCGCTGTTTTCTTGGCCAAATTACTCTCTAGGCAGAGACTATGTGCTGATAACGTATTATAGAGTGAAAGTAAAAGAGACACATGAAGAGTTCAAATGATCCATTAGTTCCATTGCAACGTGAGAGACCCACTTATATATACTAGTATAACGCCCGTGCGTTGCCACGGGCTCTTTAAAATTTATAATCAGTATCTTTCATTTATCATCCCCTCATATTGGGTGATTATGGGGTGCTCTAATTAGAAACACAACAATCAAATATTAGGAAATTTCACCGAACGAACAACAACGAATAATACGATATCTATCAAACAAATAAAATGAGGTCATATTTTTGGTCCGTCATGCACTTCTGTTGAAAAGTGCCTATCCCTTTTAGAATCAACCCACTGTTTGCTCGCACGCAAAAAAATACATCTCTAAAGTGGGGAACCGATCGGTGCCAAAAAGAACTCAAACTCCTATCCAATCTCGACTTCGTGCTCTTCCACTTCCATTGATAAAGATGGGACGTCAAGGGTTTCATCATGATGACCTCGAGCAGCCGCCGACATCCCTCCCCACATCTACCCCTACCCCCTGCTGCCGCTTGCACTGTCCTTGCTCCTCGAGGGAGCTAGGGACACAATGTTCTCTAGGATGGGCATGACCAGATCCACGAGGAGGCCACATTCTTCCATGGGAACCCAATCAAGCACACCACCCTCTGCAACCATCCAATCCAGGCCTAACAAAGTCAAGACCCGCCATCGATCCACAAATCAGGCTTGCCGTATCCAGGTTCACTGCAAGTTTGCGACAAGTCAGTAGTCGACATCTTGACTTTGGCTATCCCCACGGAAGAATCATCGGATCCTGCTTACTTTTACCATCACTTCGTCTCTTCCCAAGGCAGCGACACCACCCAGCCAATCACCACCACCGCTTGCGGCTTGCCTACATAAAATCATGAGAAATCCCCACGGCGGTGTTGTAAGATCACCTTGGCGACCTCGACAGTGACCGACTGGTCTAAGATCTAAGCTAGCCGCTCTTTGTAGAAACCAATAGAAGTAGGCATGTGACTCAGATTTGTTCTTTGGTGTGCATGCATTTCTTGCTGCCCACCAGCTCTTATCTACAACTCGCCTATCTCTGTACCAGCTCTTGGTCTACAACTCGCCTATCTCCATGCTCGAGACGACCAAGCTCGATGCGCAAGCCGCATACGTCTGCTAGAGCTATATCCAGGCCCTATGATTTTTGGATCACTGGCACTATGGGTGCCAGGACCGGAGTCGCCCTCATCCACCAAGTGGATCAAGGAGGCCCACCACCTAGACTCTACATCGCAACATTTTGTGTTTTCCTATAAAAAGTAAAGAACTTTCTCTAATAAACGTAAATATAACCTTTTGGTTTTATAGTCTCAACTTTCCTACACTCCAATACCAGAAGGATTTCTTGGTTTTATTTAATGACCTTCTTGAATGTCATTCACTTAGAAAGGTAGTAATACAATATGTGATATTAAGGCAAATTATTAGTCATATTAAAGTGCAAAAGGCCGTATAGGAGTCAAAGCATGACTTTTATGGTTATACTGTAATTTGCAAGATCTGAGATTTATGCAAGTGTACAATTAGAGAAGAGCCAATTAAATAGATTTTCACATTCAGAATAGTACGATTAGTAGTAGCACTTCAATTTTTTCATGTTTGATCAGCTTGCTAGGTGGTTATCACTAAGCATGTTGGAACGATGAGCATAACCTAACTTAGTTCAGTACGTGTTGCTGCAAATTAGTTCAGTACGTATGAAGCTGTTGCTAATTTCAATGCCTGGCTGTTGCAAGTTTCTAATGAAAAAGTACTTCAGGTCAAAGGTCAGGGAATATACACTTTTGTTATCATGGTTGTTTCCTTATAGTGAACAACTTTGATCACCACTTCAGCAGCTACTATCTATAAGAAGACATTAGCTAAGTAGATACAGGCAAAGAAAGCATGTAGGCAAAACCAGAATTAAAAACATCCTTCTCAATGGAGCTCGTGCAGTTCGGAAGACCCTAATCATCGATGAGGGACCCCTCCGATGGTAGCATGGCGTGACAATTGCCGTCAATGACGACACCCAAAGTACCTTGCATAATCCATCGATCCAGTTCGGAACAATCAAGCACATACCTTGCAAAGTGATGTGGATCTGAAGTAGAGGTGGGAAGGTAAAGGCTCAGGTGAGGTGAGGTGGAATGAGACGTTGATATAGACGTGCACGCATGAGAATAAGGAGGTGCCCAGGATGGATCTCCATCGGAGGAGGCCGGATCCGCTGGGGAGGAGGTCGCTGTAGTACCTTCCATCTATGCGATGGATCACGGGGCTGGCAGGTAGGGGGAGGGGATAGGAGGGAGCGGGTGGGCTAGAGCGCAGATGGCGGGTGCCCCCGACGACGGTTGGGAAGGATGGTGGAGGAGGTGGATGAGGATGACGGCGGCGGCGTCTGCGGTTGCGCCTCATCCGCAGCCGTGCTGGTGGTGGTCGATGCGAGAGCCGGATGGCGTCGGTCAGAATCAGGCAGGGGCGACAAAGATTTAGAGGAGAGAGAGAATGGAGGCGATGAGCGATGGGAGGAAGGGCCACCGGCGATTGGGGTGGCCTCAGATCAGCCCTCCGTGGCCGCCTATTTCATGGGACGAACACCCGTGCTCACCGTCGGGCTCGCCTTCGGCCACTGCCTCGCCGACATTCACGACGTAGAGCCCCTTCCTCCGATCCCATTTGCCAGGGAGGCAGCGCCATCCTTCATCATAGAGAACGAGTCCACACTGAGATCCCAACCAGATCATGATTGCGCCTCCCCAAACCGCAGCGGCACATCCCACTCCATCAACGACCAACCTATATGAGGCAGAGGGTCAGTCTAGGACGCGAGCGCCGTCACCATGGACGTGAGGGACGCCGTAGGTGGGAAGGAGGCGGCGACGGCGTCTGTGTCAGGAAGATCGCACGACGGTGGCGGCGTTTACTCGAGGGGGTCGAGAGGAGCTGCGTTTGGTGCCGGGTGGGTTCTTTGGTGCGTGCGTGGGGCTGGAGATTGTGATAGGTGATCAGGTGAGGGCGTGCCATACCTGGATCGATAGCCTTACCATACCTGGTGGTAATTTAAATTTATTACCATATTCGATATTTCCCGAGTTATGGCCTTACCATACCTGGATTGGTAGCCTTTGGGGTAATTTAAATTTATTACCATATAATTACCATATTCAAAATTTCCTGAGTTATGACCTTACCATACCTGGATTGATTTATTAATATACGTGGATTAATTATGATTTATTACTATATGATTTATTACTATACGTGGATAGCCTTACCATACCTAGTGGTAATTTAAATTTATTACCATATTCGATATTTTCTGAGTTATGGCCTTACCATACCTGGATTGATAGCCTTTGGGGTAATTTAAATTTATTACCATATTCGGTATTTCCCAATT